>NC_089495.1:59504409-59804409 GCF_036850765.1 Saccopteryx bilineata | reverse complement strand
TGTCTCTTTCACACACACACATACAAAAATAAAAAATTGAATTACTTATATTTACAAAACTGCAAAATATAACTGAATTTGAGAACTCAATCTAAGAGTTTAAAATAAAAATTTATAGAGCTGAAGGGAGATTTAATGAATTGTAAAAAAGGGCAAAATGAAATATCTAGACTGAAGCCCAGAAAGGAAATTACCTCATCAGCAAGACTTTCCCTAAATACTACATATAAAGTATTTTCAGCTTACTTTTATTTATGGTGTCTCTTTTCCTCAAGTATTTTATTTATATTTTTATATTTGTTGGAAATTTAATAAAAATTTTTTTGAGTTTACAGAAGAAGGTGACTCCTGTAAAAATGTTTGCGTTTGCTTTTGCTGGACATCTGAAGACATTTCAATCCAGAATCCATTTAAATACTGAATAACACTTAAAATAGAAATTATCAGAGAATGTGTTCAGGTCTGAAAATGTGTGTGCTATAACTTCTGGACTCAAAAACTCAACGTGTCTATTTTCTTTTCCACCAGATCCAATCCTTTGGCAAATGAGTACATTTTTCACCCTTTATGAAATATTTTTTCTCCTAAATAACCATTACAGTAATGATGTAGTTCTATGAGACTCACAGCTCTAATGCAACTCCAACAATTGCATGACCTTGGTTCTATTTTTTCTTCTATTCCTGTTTATAAGTTATAAATGATGCTCTTGGCAAATGGAAACCAATAGAAACTTTTAGTATACAGGTTGTTTCATGACTGGCTTACCTTTTTGGAAACAGTGTTCTGATTTTCTTTTTTTTTTCTTTGTTTTGTTTTAGCCTTTAAAATGTTTTTGTTTGTTTATCTGTTTGTTTATTGGTTTGTTTTATCTGGGAGGAGGGGAGCATGTGAGATTTCCACATGTGACCCAACTGGAATCAACCGGCAACTCTGGTCTTGGACCAATGCTCGAATCAATCTAGCTATTTTAGCACCTGAGGCAGATGCGTTGAGACCAGCCAAACTATCCTCAGTTCTAGGGGTTGATGCTTTTGAACCAATCAAGCCACTGGCTTCAGGAGGGGAAGAGTGAGAGAAGGAGGAGAGAAAGGGGAAAAGAAGCAGATGGGTGCTTCTCTTGTGTGCCCTGACTGGCAATCAAACCTAGAATGTCCATACACCGGGTGATGCTCTGTCCACTGAGCCAACCAGCCAGGGCTTAAAAAGTTTTTTTATAATATGACAGTATATTAACTATTTATAAAAAATGTTTTAAGTTTTTAAATGTTTTAAAAGTTTATATAAGTGTTTCGTTAAATAGTTTGAGTCTTTTAGTATGAAAGATTTTCACAGTACCTGGAACTTTGATAAGAAAGATATTTAGCCTATCAAATTATCACTCTTCAATTCAAACTGTCCTGATTAGTTTCATCAAGAACTTCTTGTTGCTGAATTTCATAAGTCTGAATTTTTTGTCTTACTTGAGTTGTTAATAACACATGACATAGTTAATCATTATTCCTTTTGATGTACTTTCTCTACTGTACCTTCAGGATGCTCTCTCAACATTTTTTTTTCTCCTCTCTGGACATTGGACCCTCCTCTCAAACTAAAGCATAAGAAAACTCTTATTCTCAATTCTCTATTTCTCTGATTTCATACAGTCCTGTTCTGAAAATAGCATTTATGAACTGATAGTTCCTAATTTGTATCTCCAGCCTCAAGTTGAACAAAAAGTTATATAAAACCACTTGAAATCTCCACTTGTATATCTAAAGAGAATCTCAAACGAAAGTCCTGATTCTGTTCCTCTTGTTATATTCTGGCACCTTTCAGCAAAATGTGCTTTCCGTAAAAGATGGTTCCATTTCTGTGAATGCTGGGGCGAAAAAGCAATTGGTCACCCTAGGCTATTCCTTTTCAAGTCTCTCTCTTTTGACGCATATGAAAACACTGTTAACTGTACCTTCCAAATACCTAAAATTGAACCATTTTAACCTTGTACTACCACCGCCTTAATTCAAGCCATCATTATCATTCACATAGATTATTCCGATAACCTCATTACGTGTACTTTTATCTAATGCTCATTTATCTTCTGTAGAACAGCCAAAATAATCCTATTAAAACAGTAGCAATGGCCCTGGCCGGTTGGCTCAGCGGTAGAGCGTCGGCCTGGCGTGCGGGGGACCCGGGTTCGATTCCCGGCCAGGGCACATAGGGGAAGCGCCCATTTGCTTCTCCCCCCCCTTCCTCTCTGTCTCTCTCTTCCCCTCCCGCAGCCAAGGCTCCATTGGAGCAAGGATGGCCCGGGCGCTGGGGATGGCTCCTTGGCCTCTGCCCCAGGTGCTAGAGTGGCTCTGGTCGCGGCAGAGCGATGCCCCGGAGGGCATCGCCCCCTGGTGGGCAGAGCGTCGCCCCTGGTGGGCGTGCCTGGTGGATCCCGGTCGGTCGGGCGCATGCGGGAGTCTGTCTGACTGTCTCTCCCCGTTTCCAGCTTCAGGAAAAAAAAAAACAAAACAGTAGCAACACCTTATCACATTTACATCCAACACCTCTAATGTGTTTTTTCAATTACATGTATTCAAAATAAAATCCAAGTCCTTTCTGTGGTCAACAAAGCTTGATGGCATTTGATCCCTGACCTCTAATCTCATCTCTCCCACTCTAACCCTTAGTCATCATGTTCAGCCACACTGCCCTCTTGGCTATTCTGTGAACATGCCCAGTACACTCCCACCTCAGGTAACTTGCACTTACTGTCTTCTCTGCCTGGACTTTCAACACATTAAAGCCACATGAGAACCCAACAGCTTTCTCCTCAGTGAGAACTACTGTAACCACTTGACTTAAAACAGTGACTTCCATCATTCTCTACTCCCTATCTCTAGTTTCTGTCACAGAATTTATCTCTACATTACATACCGTATAAGGATTTTTTTTTATGCATTGCTTTTCCTCATCCAAAATTTAATCGTGATGTAAGCATGGAATTTTTTTCTTTGCTCACTGCTATGACACCAGCTCCAGAACAAAGACTGGCACACAGTACCTGTGCAGAAAATAAAACAGAAGTTAAGAGATATAATCCCATGGTTTAGAACAAAAGATGATGGCTAAGATAGTTTTATGTGTTTTCCAGTATAATAAAGTAGTAAGTAGAATAGCTAGAAATTAAATGCTGGTCAATTTTAAAACAATAACAAAACAAAACAGAAAGTGCCCTTTTCTGGTCTCATAAAAATGTTTCATGCGGTATTCATGACCCCAATCTGCCTTTGGAGCTTCATCTCTTACTATTAATCACTTTCTTGCAGAACACCTATCTAAACTACATTTCTGTGGTTTTAGCAGCCTTTCTCTGAAAAGGTCTTGCCCTAGTTTACTCTGCGCTCTGCTTCATATTCCTCCCGTAGCCTGGTGTGGCTTCTTTCCCTATTTCTGGCTAATGAATTTTTTTCTTTAACTCTGATCAAATGTCATTTATACCATTAAGTCAGTTTTATCATCACAGGAAAAATTAATCTCTTTTCCTCCCAAGTAGTGCCAAATCATTTAGTTTTTATTGAACTTTTGGCACTTTATACTATGTGCCTTGTGTTAAATACAATACAGTGCCTGCTTGTGTCTTCATGAGAAACCAAGCTTCTTGACTATAGTGATTTCTTTCTAATCACTTTTACGTCATTTTTTTAAGTATTACCAGTGTTCCATATGCACAGTTTGTATTCAATTAAATATATATAACAGAAGTTCCTTTAACTACCCTGTCATATTCAGGTGTCCTGATAAGGAAAATTTCTAGTGATTCTCATCTCTAATGTTATTGTTCTGATACATAATATTATAAACTTCAGTTTCCCTTTTTCTGATTTGACCTATTTGTTATTATACTGCTGAATAATAAACTCAATAGTCGTTATTTATAACATGTTATAAAAAATCCACATTACTTTAAAAACATAAAGAAAAATTATTAAGAGAAAATAATAATAATAATTCAGAAGAAGGCAAACATAAAGGAGCAAAATATGTGTCTGGGAGAGAAATTCTCACCGAGACATGAAGGGAAACTAAGTCTAGTCATCTCAGTCCCTTTAGTTCTTTGGTTTTGTTCCATACAAAGTCCAGTAAATTTTGTTTTTATTGTAAATATTTACTTATTTTTCAACCCTTGTGGTACATATCTATGGTAAAGCAGATAATTTGATGTAGTTAAAAAAAAGATAAAATGTGAAGATACTGTTAAGTTGATAAATATGACAAAAATAGAGTCTAATTAGCAAGTACCTTATGATATTAAAATATTTTATTGTATTCCTAATGCACATGAAGAGCCAATGAAGGGTTTTGAGCAAAAGAAGTAACTTAACCATGTTTGATGTTTGAGAATTTTAACACTGAATTCAGCAGAAAATATAAACTGTCTAGAAAAATTTTAGTCAAGGAGTTTGTTATCAGAATAAAAAAATAAAGACCTCATTTTTTACAACAGATCAGTAATAGTGGAGGAAAATGAGAAAACTCAATGTTTTATAAACTTAGACCACGGGTCCTACAGAAATAATTTACTAAAGTACTTACTAAGTCTTATTTTATTAACTTGTATTGAATACTTAACATTAGTCTAACAGTAAGAATGTACTACTATTAAAGCAGAAAACTATAATTTTTTTTTTTACATAGTCAGGAAGATGAGAGAAATGACTACAATTGAGAAGAAATAGTGTGGGTTAACTATGAAGTGAAAGAGAAAAGGAGAAGTATTTCTTTTTTAGTATTATTATTAATTTTAATTTATTGTGTTAACATGGATTCAAGTGTCCCCCTGAATATAACACCCTCACCCTCCACCCCCATGTTCTTATTTACACCCTTTTCTGCCCCCTCCCTCTAACTCCCTCCCCCCCTTTCCTAGAAGCATTTCAAACAATGGGAACAGCATGTACAGTTCCAGTGACAGAAAAGAAAATGGAAAGTTTGAGAAACTAATTATATGTCCAGTGGTAACTTCAGAAGACAGTAAGATGGTTCATGGTATGAGATAAGACTGAAGAAACAAGGAAGGACATTGTAGACCACGTTAAGAATAATTTATCTCTTTTAACAAAATAGGATTTAGACATTCAACCACTTTCACGTGGGGTTATTTTGAAAGATACAGAGCAAATACTTTCTCACATATGAGGAGAATTTGAAATTAAATTCCTTTTTGTCCTTTAGGGCAGAGGCAAAAAATCATATTCTGATTTTAATAGAATGCCAAAGAAAAAGATAAAGTTTTTCTGTTTCTTTGTTTTTGTTCGTTTCTGCTTCCTTATTTTCCCCAACCTGTTGAAAACTAAAGAAGAGGTAGACCCAGGGACCCAGAATTGACTGGGAAGTAAGGAATATTACCCCCAGTATATGAACTGGGAAACCAAATAGCATAATAACCAAACAGGAAAATAAAAGGACCCAAAAGGAAAAGGAAATAAGTGAGTCGAACTTGTTGAATATATCTGCATGGGACCATCTAAAGTGTCATATTCAGGATCTCATATCATAGGAGACCATCTGATTTTTGTCCAGGCCATGGGATTTGCATGGCCATCTCTAGTTACCCTTTATGCCCATCCTAGAGCACCTGTACCCAGTATCTCTAGCATACTTACTTCTTCAAGGAGGAAAGCTCCCTATAGGATTGGGATTGCACTAAAGAAATTCCTGGATCTCAATGGAATTGTGATCAGTGACACATCATTTTTGCAAAGAAAAATAAAAAGGAAAGACTGATTTAATATATTTGTGTATTAGGAGGAGCATTTTGGCTGCAGAATGATGAAATAACTGAGTCATGAAGGAGAAAGTGCATGTAACATTTGCAAGCTATTGTAATAGACACATCTATAATTTTGTACCATCAAGGGAGCAGTGAAAATGGAAAAACAATTTTTTATAGAAAAAAAAGATAATTAAAAAAAAGTATTACTAACAACTCATTGATTGGACATTTAAGACAAGAAAAGATCATTGAGCCAAGGGATGTCAAGTTATCTGAATTAGGAGGAAAATTAGTTTGGTGTGCAAGTTGAATAGAAAGTTTTCAAATGATATTTCTGTGTTGATGTCCGTCAGAGAGTTGCAAATGTAGATCTAAAACATGCTTTAAAGTTGAAAGTTAATGATTTCAACCATTTGCAGAGGAAAATATAATAACAGAAAAGTGTTGATTGTTATAATTTATAAATGTTATTCCATCTACTCTTTGGAATAACATTAGGACACCAATTTATAGATGAGAAAAGTGAGACTTATAGAGTGTAATTTGTTTAGAATCTGATTTTGAAGTTTGCCTTTTTTATTACTATTATTTTCAGCCTCTCTATGAATGAATGAGGTTTCTCAGAAAGAAAGAAAAAAGAATCCCCAGCAAAAGAAAATTAAAAAAGAAGACTGGGAAGCATATGAAGAAAGAAAACTGAAATTCTTTTGGAATGAACCATGGAGATATGGTTTTGAATGTTGGTTTAATAACGTTTTTTAACCTTGAAAAGTGCTTCAAAGATGTATACTAATGAGGGTTGAGACCAAGTTACATTAATTAAGTTATTCAAAAAATTTTATTGAGTATCTAATCTGTGCAGCATGCTGCAAATATAAGTTAACAGCACAGAGAAAAATCACCTTCCTAATGTACATTAAGTTCTACTAGGGGATAGAAAAAAACAAATAAATAATCATATATTTAAGATCATGATGTGACACTTACTAACAAAGAGCCCATTGGTATTACAAAAGTGAAGTGAATTACAAAAGTGAAGCAGATTCTCTGGATGTACAAAATCTTGAACTAACTTAAAAATATTTGTTCTTATTTAATTATTTAGAACACTGAATATACATTTTCAATGGGTCGGTTTGCTCTAGCCCTGCAACATCCCTGTGTCTCATTATAATAGAGGCTCCACATGCATTGCAAAATGTCAATTTTGCTGCTAAGGAGTAAGTTCTTAGTGTATTTCACAGAATGTAGGAAAACAACCAATTAAAAAACTTTTCTCACAGCAAGATCTCCCACTAAGTATTCTAATCATAAGAAATACCTCATATTCCTGCAAAGAGTTGGCTCATGGCTAATATTAACTTAAGATGTGTGATTTCTAACATTTGCTTCCTTATTGACTTCGTATATTTTTAGTAAATGTTCTTATTGCACTTACAAACAATATGTAAGAATCAGTTGGTACTGTCCAAGTTACTGCAGTGATTTTCTGGCTAATCTCCCAGTATCTGTGTCCATTTGTGAGTGCTTCATTGAACTTTATAACATTTGGTATACATCTTATTTCTTATATTGCTCTGTTACTCTGGCTAGATTCTTCTATCTTTCAAGTCAAAGCTTAAATGTCATTTGGGTGAGTTTGATCTGATTCTCTTCAGGCTATGGCCAAATTCTTTTGTTACAAGTACACACTAGACATTGATTTTTTTTATACTTTATTGAAGCAAATATATACATAAATATATACTTATATATGCATGCATATATAAAATATACATGCATATGTATATAATACACAAAATTAATATTTATATATACATTATTAATATACAGATTGATATATGTCAGGGGTCCCCAAACTTTTTACACAGGGGGCCAGTTCACTGTCCCTCAGACCGTTGGAGGGCCGGACTATAAAAAAAACTATGAACAAATTCCTATGCACACTGCACATATCTTATTTTAAAGTAAAAAAAAACAAAACGGGAACAAATACAATATTTAAAATAAAGAACAAATAAATTTAAATCAACAAACTGACCAACATTTCAATGGGAACTATGCTCCTCTCACTGACCACCAATGAAAGAGGTGCCCTTCCAGAAGTGCAGTGGGGGGCAGGATAAATGGCCTCAGGGGGCTGCATGTGGCCCACGGGCTGTAGTTTGGGGACCCCGATATATGTGGAAGTTACCACATTTACATCTAGAAACCATCCAGATCAACAATAAGAATATAGTGGTATCTTGACACATGAGCACTTTAAATCACAAGCAATTTGAGAGATGAGCAGTCAGTCACTCATGGAATTTTTTTGCTTTAAGTCATGAGAGGATAGTTGAATCACGAGCTCCACTAAATGGCCTGCTAAATATTCTGAAAGGGAGGAAGAAACAAACTTCCATGGAAAGGTTTTTTGTTGAAACGACCTCTAAGAGAAAGTGAGGAAAATGTGGCGAAAAAGCCAAAAGTCAGTGAAGAAAATGATGATGATTAAGCAAAGTAAAAAAATAGCAATTAAGTTTAGGAATAAAGTTACATAACATATGTAGTGTCTAAGTTAAAATTTGCAGTTAAATGTAGCATTAAGTGTGTAGAGAGTAACTATGTTAAACAATAGCGCACGGAATGAAAACCTCCTCCGCCAGTCTCCTCCCCCTCCACCAGCATCTTCGTCTGACCTTCAAGGTAAATACACTTCATAAACCAGTTTATTTCTCTACATTCTCTCTTACTGTGTGTGTGTGTATTTGTTATTTAGAAAGTACATTTTCTTATTTAAAAGCATATAAAAATTAAAATTCATATGATTTTGGGGGACCAGAACAGATTAATTGCATTCCCATTAATTTAAATGGGGAAATTTGATTTGACACACAAGCAAACTGAGTCACGAGCTCTGCCATGAAACAAATTAAACTCGTGTGTCAAGGTATTACTGTATTACCAGACAGAGCACCATTACCATCTTGTACCTCATTTAAAATTTGAATAGGAAGTCACATTGCCCTCAGTTTCATGTAGCTATAGACAAGCTCCCCTGTGCACTTTAGATTCAGGTTGTGCACTTTAAACCCAGGTTTCTTCTACCTGGAACTTGTCCTCTGCCCTTCACTAGAAGACTGATTTCAGCTTTTCCCAGTCAATGGCTTTCCTGAATCATGGCCTACATTTACTGAGACTTTAGAGCCCAGCCTCTCGGGCAGCAAGAACAAACATAGGCTTTGGAATCAATGAGAAAATTAAATTGACTTCTTAGAGCCTTGGTACTCTATTGAGAGATCTGGAGTTTAAAATATCTACTTTAAGGGATTTGAAAAAAAATTGTATGATACAGAATATGTAAAGTGCCCAGCACAAAATTGGTACTATTTAAATATTTATTAAATATCTTTCTTTCTACTCCTTCACTTTGCTATTTAAGGAAGATTTTATTTTTTTCATAACCCTGCCAAATACTTCTGCTCTTATTCTTTAATTTTCTGCCCTTTTAGAGAGGTAGAAAATATATTCTTAAGAGATAGATATAGGAATATTTTTTTACTATTTAATAAAAATTATACCATTCATTTTGTGTCTATTTAGCCAAACATGGTTGGTCAGTTTATACTATCCTTCATCTGTATAATCTTATTTCATGGCAGATATAATTATCTCACTTATTAAATGACTTATCATGTTAGGATTCGCATTCAGGAGTCATGCCTCTACACCTCACTACTTTCAGTGTGCATTGTGTCATATGAAGGTGACTTTGAGAAGAACATTGAATAAAATCAGGAAAAATGTAGTAATTTATTTGCATTCTTTACTACATTGGTAAGACTACTTTTTTAATTTGAATATATCTGAATCTTTTCATTTTAAATTTCTTATTTGTCTTGCAAATACTTAAGGAGTACATAATCTCTAACTGAAATAAATTGTGTTGTTATAAATGCTGTATGAATGGAGCAAAATGCTTCCACCCAACCCAGAAGAATATTGCATTTGCTAATTCCACATTATCTGTGAAGGAACAGATTGTTAGAAAACAAGTAACATGGGTAAAATGCCTTTTTAAACATTTACTCCTAATCTCTAACATTCCATTTGGGCTCTATTATATCATGCTTCTATGAATATAAACATATATTTGTAATACATATTGGTTGCCATTCAGTCCATAATGTTAACAAATTATGGTTGATAAATATCTTCAAACAGGCATATTGCTATATATGTCAAAAGAACTGTGATTCCATGTAAGTGCTTTTGATCTGAGTTTCTGTACCTAAATGTTGTATTTGCAAGCATAATATTCCAGAGTAGTTTATCAACAATAAAAGTCTGTTATACTGGTCGTGCCAAAGTAGCTCAGATAAAAGGTTGTCCCGACTTTTAAGGTTGCAGGTTATATCCCTGGTCAGGGCACATACA
Organism: Saccopteryx bilineata; assembly: GCF_036850765.1. Classification (NCBI taxonomy): domain Eukaryota; kingdom Metazoa; phylum Chordata; class Mammalia; order Chiroptera; family Emballonuridae; genus Saccopteryx; species Saccopteryx bilineata. The sequence continues at coordinate 59,794,244 of NC_089495.1, read as the reverse complement.
AGAGACAACAAATGATGGCATGAATAAGTGGAACAACACATCCAAAGAGTCGGTCTCTCTCTCTCTCTCCATCCTGACCCCTTCCTCTCTCTCTAAAAATCAATAAATAAAATTTTAAAAAAAAGATTGTCATATTGCCGATCTTCCTATCCTTTGTTGTGTATTCATTTTTTATTTGTTTATGTTTAACTGACAATTGTGTCACTGATTCTAAACTTATTTATTGAAATTTTGAATGAAGATAGAGATTAAAATATGTATATGTGCCATAAAGAAGGTATATATTACCTTGACTTTCTTGTTTATTATGATATAACTAAGTTTTGTGAGATGTTTTATATTAAATTAATAAAAATAGCCCTGGCCGGTTGGCTCAGTGGTAGAGAGTCGGCCTGGCATGCAGGGGTACCGGGTTTGATTCCCGGCCAGGGCACACAGGAGAAGCTCCCATCTGCTTCTCCACCCCTCCCCCTCTCCTTCCTCTCTGTCTCTCTCTTCCCCTCTCGCAGCGAGGCTCCATTGGAGCAAAGATGGCCCGGGCGCTGGGGATGGCTCCTTGGCCTCTGCCCCAGGCGCTAGAGTGGCTCTGGTCGCGACAGAGCGACGCCCCGGAGGGGCAGAGCATGCCCCCTTGTGGGCAGAGCGTCGCCCCTGGTGGGCGTGCGGGGTGGATTCCGGTCGGGCACATGCGGGAGTCTGTCTGACTGTCTCTCCCGGTTTCCAGCTTCGGAAAAATACAAAAAAAAAAAAATAATAATAAAAATATCTTTATTTTAAAATTCCAATACTATAATTTTAGTATGAGTTATTTAAATTTTATATAATGAATCTAGATTTTTGAAAGGACTGATTGCTATTTTACATTTAAAATTTTCATAATAGTGGACATGAATACAAATAGAACTTGTATTCATATTTGCAACTTATGAGCAAATGTCACATAAAATAACCTAAAATCTTTTTGAATAGTTTATTTGTTGAATGCATTATGAACTTTTTGAAATTGAAAATTCTTGCCCTGGTTTGTTGACTAAGCAGTAGAACATTAGCCTGGAGTGTGAAAGTCCCAGCTTCGATTCCCAGTCAGGGCATACAGGAGAAGCATCCATCTGCTTCTCCACCCCTCTCTCTTACCTTTTCTCTCTCTCTGTCTCTCTTTCTTTCTTCCCCTTCCACAGCCGTGATTCCAATGGTTTAAGCAAGTTAGCCCCAAGCACTGAGGATGGCTCCATGGTCTCGCCTCAGACATTGAAATAGCTCAGTTGATGAGCAACAGAGCAGTAACCCCAGATGAGCAGAGAATTACCCTATGGAGGGCTTGCCAGATGGATCCCAGTCGGAGCACATGCAGGAGTCTGTCTCTCTGCCTCCCTGCCACCCCAATTTTCACTTAATAAAAAATAAAATAAATAAATAAAACAAAGAAAGTGAAAACTCTTAAGATGATGTCTTTTGCATTAATTACTCTACAAATATATATAAGAGGAAAGTTAAAGGTCAAATAATGAAGAGTATATATGAGAACTTTTTACCATGATAGTTTTTATAGGTCACTTCATGCATTGTAATAAAGCATGAAATAAATTAATGCGTATTTGGCCTTGATACTAGTAATAAACAAACTTTAAATGATGCATTTAAATCTCGAAAGTTCAAAGATTATAATATATTATAGATTTGGACATATGAAATATAGATTCTCAAAATAAAATTGTAATTCTTGATTATCTTATCTAATTTACCAAGTTCAAAACAACATCTTACCATGGTAGGATAGCTTGATTGGTTATCTCAATACACAGAAGTTGCTGGTTCAGTCCCCAGTCAGGGCACATACAGGAACAGGTCTATGTTTTTCTCTCTCTCTCTCTTCCTCTCTCTAAAATCAATCAAAAATTTTAAATAGTATTTTATAGGATAGTTTACTTAATACTAGGAAGTGTCACCAATTTAGTAACCCATTAATATTGTCTTTATACCTGTCAGACACAGATCAGGAAACTGAAGATTAGAAGATATCTCCATTAAACTATTTAGTTGACCTATCTACCTGATTTCTGTTAAATTCTTCAAATTCTGATAAAGCTGAGAAGTAGCTAAAGGAGAAAAACACTTAAATAGCATGATTGCATAATCTATTCAACATTCCTTTTATAGAATTTATATTTAGGATCTATTGTATCCCAGAAATGATGCTGAGGATAGAACGATAAAAAAGGCAAGGTTCTTGGCTTCATAGAACTCATACTTGATAGGTTCTACATAAATTCAAGACATGATTATATAAATTATTTCATTAAAATTGCTCCAATTTACATAAAGAAAAAGTAAAATGTTATAATATAGAAGCCCCAAATTAGCCTAGGCCCTAGAGAGTCAGGGACAGATTTCAGAATAGTAGGGTTTAGCCTCACACCTGAAAGTAGTTCATAATTTCAAGCCTAAAAGAAATAGAGAAAGCTTTTAAACAGAGGTGTATGTATAAACCTTGTTTTGAGGAGGAAAGGTGAGGTTTCATTTTAAGTAAAGAAATGGAGACTAACACAGAGAGTTGTAAGATTTAATCAAAATAAAGCTGAATAATGAAGCAGTGGTGAATACAACAGGCTTTTCAAATGCTATCTTAAAACCAATGGAATGTCAAAGCTTATTGAGAGAATTGACAAGATCAAATTTGTGAGGTTTATTTCTTTTAATATTATTTTAGCTTCTTCTTGGACAATGTGTTAAAGCAAAGTAAGAGTTGTCAGAATACAAGTCAGAGGCCACTGTTTTCATATGGGCAACAGTGTTGTTAGGTAGACCTTATTTTAATGGAAAGGGGAAAAAGGAAACAGATTTGAAATATCATCAGATAAAGAGAGTAGCTCATTCACTGATGAGCTATAGGAAGAAGTAAGTTACCAAGGATATCAAGAATAATGCCAAGTAATAAGGCTATGTCAATAGAGAAAGGAAACCATTAAAGAAATAATGAATAGGGAGAGAAAGGAATTAATAGAAAATGATCAAGTTTTAAAATTTGGGTATATTGTGTACAAGATGCCTGAGAGTTACCCAAGTGGAGATGCTAAATAGACATTCTGGCATATGTGCAGAAAACTCAGTAAAGAGATCTCGCTATAGTTATAAATTTGGAATTTGTTGATATGGTAAAAAAGTAAAAATAATTTTTCCTCTACTCTTCTAAGTTCTTGGCTGGAATCTCTATAATAAAAAAACAGATTAACAAGAGAAAAACAAATAGGTGTTTTTTAACACTTATATTTTATGTATACATAGGATATATCCAAGGGAAGTTAAGTAATTCAAAGAGGTAGCTTCTGAATTCAGAAATAAATTAACACCTTAACATGGAAAAATGAGGGGAGATATAAACCTTTTGTTACTAGAACAAGAGAGAGTTTGAGTTGCCCATCGCTGCCAATTAATCACAGAGATGGATCTGGTTGTATTTTATTCAATTTGCCAGTAGGCTGAGAAAGCAGAGGACTCATGTTCAAAAGAACTGCCTTAACAGTATCAGCTGACTGGCTAGTTTATATATCTTTTGGGGATTAGTAATTCATAATAGAGTATACAGTTAGTCACACAGCAGTGTGTGCGAGGCGGGAGTTTGGTTTGCAGGGAGGCCTCCCCAGAATGGCTTTCTGACACTGGCACAGGTCTATCTAGTGTTTTTGATGTTGGTTCGGAATGTATGGGATCTGGCAGTGCCTCTGGGAACCATTCACTTACACTTTCACAGAAAAGAGAAAATTATTTTTAGGAAAGATAAATGAATCCTTAAAATAATGATGGGAAGTATGATAGTTTGGGTGAGGTGTTTACTTCTAGTCTCCTCTACATTGATTGATAAAACTCACTCTCCTGAGAAAGAGATCTATGATATTGAATTTCTTTTCTAATTGAGTTTATCGAGGTAAAATTGATTAATAAAATTACACAGGTTTCAGTTCTACAATTCTATTATCATCTGTATATTATATTGTGTGTTCACCACACTAAGTCAAGTCTCCTTATCACCATTTATTAAGTTTCTTTTGGAGGATTTAACTTTAAGCAGGTAAAAGAAGTTCAGAGAAATTTCTACCTGCATTTGCTATTTTTCGAGTGCCTACAGCTCAAAGTATTCAGATATATTTTGGGGTAGCATAGTCTGCTTAGCCTTCAACATATAGGTGCTTTTTTATTCCATGAAAGGAGGTGAGATTTCCTTAAAGGAGAATATAGTTTAAAAAGAAGAGTGTGTGGGACAAAGCCCTGAGGAACTCATGTATTTAAAGTTTTTACAGAAATGGAGAAACCAGTGTTAAAGAACAAGATTTACCTGAGTAAATTTGACGATCCAGTTGACGTTAGTAAGTAATTCATGAATCCAGCAGCATTCCACCCAGCAACTAGAAGGGACCCTGGGAGGAGTTCTGGAAAATAGAATATTTTTATAGGGAAAAGGATAGGACAGGAAAGCTATTAACAAAAGAAAGAAAAAAATTATTTTCAGGACATTTTTTGAGGAAAAGGAAATGACAAGTTTTATTTTTGTTGTTGTTGTTTTGTCTTTTTATCACGCAGACTGCCTCTTCTTTCTATGAAGGGGTGGGGGTGGGAAGATGGTCCACTTGATGGAATATTTCATGGATGTTGCTCAGAAAAATTCCAAACCGGCTCTTTAATATGAAAAAAGATAACAAAGAAGGAATGATCAGAAAGATATAAATAAACAATGAGAAGTGCAGTAACTTAAAAGCTAAACTGTTTCATAATGGAAGGAGCAGTCAACAGAACCAGATTCCTGATTTTACATGGCTGAAATCATTGAAGACTTTTAAGCAAGCGCATTCACATTTATTTTTTTAGGCCTATAAATAAGTTGAATTGTGGAGGGTGTGGAAGAAGAAAAAATGAAGAAGAATAGCTAAAAAAAAAAAGGAGTGGGCTTTCTGAGGACTTTTATAAAAAGTACTAGATTATGTTTAGATGATAACTGGAAGGATCCAATTAAAACTTGATGATTTTATTAAATTTAATGATCCAACTGAAAGTTTAATGATTCAAAGAGCTGTAAGACACATTTTTTAGTATTGTGGACAAAAAAAAAAAGAATGAAAAAGGAAAGGGGATTCTATGGAAAATAATCTCACAGAGTGATCTGATCATAAATTCTTAAGTTGACAGGTCACGGTAGGTAGTCTTACCCAGGCATATGTTTTTTAGTAAATGTCTTATATACTGCTCACAAAAATTAAAGGATATTTCAAAACGAATATGAAGCTATAAAATATTCCCTAATTTTTGTGAGCATTAAAGCAAGCCCTGTTCATTGTTTCTGTGTATCTTGGTTAACACCTTTGAAATACCCTCTTTCAGAACCTCTTTCTAAAACATGAGAGCAACTAACCTTAACTATCCCATAGTCAGATCCCTGCCTTGCTTTCTCCTGCTTTCATGTAATCTTAATTACTTTCCTTCTTTAATTTCAAATGCATAAAACGAAAACTGCAATACTGCTATTCCTGAGAGTATTTTAGATGTTGCTCTCCAGCATATGTCATCAGTGTGGCTCAAATAAACATAAAAATTCTCTACAGGTTTGTATGTGTTTTTTTTTATATTGACAGTATATACAGTTTCTAAGAAGGGAGCAAAAAGGGATGGAAGTACATAAAAATGAATAGGAAAGTACATTCTGAATGAGTATTTTATGAAAAAGGATACTTCCTTTTCATAGGTGAATAGGAGGGAAGGTGAATAAGTATAGACATTGATGATAGTAAGTTAATATATTTATTTTTTTAATTTATTTTATTTATTTTTGTAACAGAGAGAGGGACAGATAGGAACAGACAGACAAGAAGGAAGAGAGATGAGAAGCATCAACTCTTCGTTGCAACACCTTAGTTTCTCATTGATTGCTTTCTCATATGTGCCTTGATGGGGGAGAGGAGGCTACGCAGAGCGAGTGATCCCTTGCCCAAACCAGCGACCTCTGAGTTTTGAACCTGGGTCCTCCGCATCCCAGACCGACGTTCTATCCACTGCGCCAGTATCTGGTCAAGTTTGGTCAGGCAAGTTTATATATTTAATGTTTCTAAATTTTCTAATGATTTTTCCTGTAAGAACATAATCATCTTTAGTATGGATGGACCATAAAGGTAATGAGAAAAACAATGCTTAAAGTATTAGAATACGTGATGAAAATGACAGGAATTCATGAAAAAATAGGATACTGAAGAAATAAGTTTCAGAATGATTTCTTTGGCTATAACAGAGACAATAAATTTAAGATGGCCAATGTGGAAGTAAAGGACACTGAGATTAAATGTCTTCATAAAGATTATTACTGATGCTCTTGGCTTTGTTCTCCCTGCCTCTCACCAACCTTCCTTCTTCTTCCCCCTCATTCCATCTCCCCATGCACCTCACAAAAGTTTGAATTTGTCTTTCCTTCTCATTGGCTAGGAAAAACCATGCGAGGCTTGGTCTGTGTCTGCATAATAGTGATGTTAACAAAAGTTGTCTGATCAATTTTTTTATGCTACCATGCAGACAGACAGTGCTGGTTGTCTGGATCAGTACACTATTATAAATCCTTTTCTTTTTTAACAAAATTCTATCAGGTGCTCTGTTCACACTGTACCAGGCACTGAGGTTAGCACGAAGGTTTTTCATGAACCAAAATGAAAATATTTTTTAAACCGCTATGCCTTCAAGTAGACATGGCCACTGAGAATCATGAATAGGTGTTCCTGATCACTTAAATTTTTTCTTTAATTTTTTGTTCTGTGTATGTTGGATTATAAGCCTATAGTAAATAATCCATGGCTGCTTAGGAAAGGATCAAATTGAGTAATATATTACTCCATTTGGAATTAGGGGTGAATTTGAGCTCTTTAATACTCTTGGTTTTATGGCACCAAACTTAAAAATTTAGAATTGTCTATTTACCTATTCAAACCTTAATGCACATAAAATATTTAGCTACTTGGAGCTATTTTTCATATCCATGGCAATCTTTTTTTTATTACTGTATATGTGTATTGGTAAGGCAGATTACATTGTGCTTTTTAATTATATCAAAACTGTTAAATCCCTTACACATTATAATTTTATTATGTATAAATTCAGTTCAGCACCCAAGAAAACCTACCAAACTTTAAATTTTTTTTTCAGAAGCCAATTTTTGTCTTTTGGATAATGACACTATCAAAATATGTAACAGAACACTTCTTAGAACGCTAAGAAGTTTATTAATTACACTCTGTGTATGGAAAAACAAAAACATATATGTTAAAGCAAATGAATATGCTACATAATGAACTGATGTATTGTTTTTAAAGACTGAATTTTCCTCTGACCTGAAAAATATCAATAAGATACAGGTTTACAGAGAAATCCACAGAGAGAGAAAGGCTCCTTCCCCGGTAAAATTTTTTCTCATGTAAGTCGATAGAGAATCTCTTGTCTGTAACAATAGCCACTTTGTAAAGTCTTTTCCATGCCCTTATTTTTCCAGAGGAAATCACCCCAGCAACATGAAATAGCAGTGGGTCTTCTAGAGAAAGCAGTTAGGAGTTAACCTTGAAACAATAGATAAGGAGTTCCATTGCATGGAGAATAAAATGTGTTTCATTTTCTTGTACTTCTAGTAATGCTTTCCACAGTAAGCATTTTTGAAATGTCATGAAATCATAATTGCTTTTGAATTAAAAAGAAATTGCTATACAAGTTTTGTCATAAATCTCAGAACTCACTTTGGATATATTGAAACTCTTTGGTAATTTCTTTTGGTAAATCATCAAATTTAACTAGGACTATAAACTGACAATTAATTTTGGAACATCTATTAATGATTTCATTGTTCTAAGACAAATTATCTTTTTTCAAATGCTGCCTTAGCCATTTATTAATTTGTTGGCCTTGGGCACATCATATAAACACCTTCTAGTTTGGTTTCCTCATCTACAAAGTGAGACTAATGCAAACAGCTAACTTATCAATGAAAGTATTAATTTGAGCATTATAAAACTAATATACGTTAAAGGTTTAGAATTTAGATCAAGCCCGAGCACATAATAAGCATATACGTGCATCTATCATTATTATCATCATCATTATATTTATGGCCCATTCTAATCAGTTTTCATTTCTGCTATGTAGTTGTACTCTTATCTGAGACAATTTGTAAGTTAAGGGTAAATATAGAGTATCAGAGTTCAGAATTTTTACTCTATTTTCTTCCTAAATGAGATGACAACTCCAATTGGTAAAAATTCCTTTGAATAAAGTTTTAAATGAATTGAATTATTCCTTTGCTGGAAGTAAGTTCAACTGATATAATTCAGTTCTGAATATTCTAATATATATATAGTTACCTTGTGTACAGAAAATTTACACATAACTTATGGCAGAGTTAGTTAAAGTAATGCAATAGCTTTATTCTTATGCAAGACTAAATATATACACAGCGAAGAAGGGAAATGCATTAGAAATCCAGGGACACAATTCAATGCTAAATAGTAATTGAAATAGAGATGTTGCCTGGAAACTGCAGAGAACACTGCTTTGTTTCAAGTGAAAGGTAATATAAATCATGCAGTAAAATAGTAGAACCTTTTAAAAATTTCAACAATGCAATTGATGAGAATTTTAATAAGCTCTGACACATCCCTTGGAATAGTGCCTTTCAATCATACAGATTGTTCACCAAGATAACCTACAAGCACTGATAAATTTATATGAAGGTTTAGTTACATACCTTATGAGGCTTCAGATTATGGTTGCATAAACTGGACTCAGATTAAAAGTAATGAAATATTTCTTCTAAGAATAATCACTCTTTCAGAAAACAACTGCACCTAATCAGAGGTGGCATGCATCATTGAGGTTTGAGCATAAGACTTGCTATTTAATAGCTGTTTGGTGACATTTGCAATTGGATGCAGTTATTAAACAATGTAAGATACTAATTTGTTACTGGGCAGGAGGAGTGAGTCCTCCCAGTTGCAAAACATGATGACCCTGAAAGTTAGTGAAATAAAGAGATTCACACAGACAGAGCAAAAATCACAAACAATGGCAATGACTATTCATTCTTTGTTTGGCTGCTTGAGGGATAAAATTCAAATACTTGCAGACAAGGCCTTTGAATTGTAAGGTGTTCGCACCATCATTAATTTCTCAGTCCAGAAGACTTATTATATGCAAGTCTTCTCCTATAGTTCTGAAAGTTCTTCCAAGATGAAAAATAATTGATCTGTTCATGGAGCAGTTTCTGAGGCCCTGATATTTTAGAAATTCATTCTTTGCTTAACCCAAACTTAATCTGATCATTTCTTAGCTAATTATAAACAAGCATTAAGCTTCTTGTTTAAGCATTTGTCATCTAAAGTTATTTTCTTATCTCAACTTAAAGAGATCAACTTATAGCAATTATAAATATAATTAGTGTAATAGAGAGAAAAGCATTTCTGAGTCCAGTTGGGTACCAGGCACCTTACTTACTTGGTTTTTGTTTTTAAAAGAGCACAAGGAACTGCTGAGGTAAACACCAATGAAATTAAGTTTATAATAATAAGTTATCAATCATTAAAAATGTAAAAATAGGTCCTGGCCGGTTGGCTCAGTGGTAGAACGTCAGCCCAGTGTATGGAAGTTTTGGGTTTGATTCCTGGTCAGGGCACACAGGAGCGGTGTCCATCTGCTTCTCCATCCTTCCCCCTCTCCTTTATTTCTATCTCTCTCTTACCCTCCTACAGCCAAGGCTCCACTGGAGCAAAGCTGGCCTAGGTGCTGAGGATGGCTCCATGGCCTCCCCTCAGGATCTAGAATGGCTCCAATTGCAACAGAGCAACGCCCCAGATAAGCAGAGCATCACCTCATGCTGGGCTTGCTGGGAGGATCCCGGTTGGGCACATGCAGGACTCTGTCTCTCTGCCTCCCTGCTTCTCACTTCAGAAAAATACAAAAAAAAAAAAAAAAAAAGTAAATATACCCAGAATTTAGAGTAGCTTTTGAGTGGCTTTTGTTAACAAGAGATTTTAGTACTTTTTTAGTACTTTTCCCTATTAGTAAAAGAATAAGTTAAGATAACTATATAGGGATTGCAAGAGGGAAGTGTGGTTGGGGGAGGTAGAAGAGGGTAAAGTGGGGATTAATGATGATGAAAGGAGATTCGACTTGGGGTGTCAAAATCAACAATTTATAGATGATGTAATATATAGAACTGTACACCTCCAACCTGCATAATTTTATTAACCAATATCATCCCAATAAATTCAGTAAAGATTTTTTAAAGACTACATGTATAGAATAATGAAAAGTATTAGCTTTGATTTGAAATTAATAGAATCAGAATGTATATAAGTGTAAAAATTGATACCATAAATGTTACAGAAACTTGAAATTCTAAGAACATCATCTCTAAAAAAAACTATCTAAAAAGAATTTTTGTTACATACTATACTAAAAACAATTTTCAAATTAAATCTTTCCAATTGTTTTGGATATCTGTTTCATATTTCAATATTTTTGGTAATTTTAATTTATCTAATTAGTGATATTTCAACACTTGACAGTAATAAAGAGTATAAAAGTATTTAGTGATTTCAAGTAAACAAAATGTATTTTTTTAAATTTAATACCATTTAGGACAGACTAGGTTATTATGAGGTGACATCAGAAAAGCCTTACTGACTCAGAAGAACAAAGATTTACCTTCTTTCCCAAGCTAGAATACCACAGAGGAGGAGGAATGAATCTCTGCTAATCGCATTGTCTCGGCCAGTCTGAGGGAGCCACCATCTCCAATGTTGCCACGTCAGAGGGAAAGGAGAAGCATTGAAAAGGAGTCCTGCATGCACCACTAAATATTGTATTTTATATTTCAAAGTTGCTAAAAATTCTCATCACAGGAAAAAATTATTAACTAATATAATGAATGTTAACTAAACTTACTGTTTATCATTTTGAAATATATATATATACTAGATATATGTATATATATACATAAAATGATTATGTTGTACACCTTAAAATAATACAATGTTATATGTAATTATGTCTCAATAAAAGTGGGAAAAACATTTTGCCTCATATATGACATTTATCACTTTTGCTCATAACTCATCAGCCAAAACTGGGTCAAACATGAAGATCAAAGAAAAAACAATCTCTCTTTGTTCCCAGAATGTTGAGGTACCAGAAATAAGAGTTGAATTAACTCTTATAATTACTGCTGATAGATTCTATTCTTAGAATTGCCTTACAGATAAAGAGACAAGGCAGGTGCTTTAAAAAGTTTAAGTGGCTTGTTCAAAATGATCTAGTCATTAAATTTCAGAACCAGGACTCACATACATACTTGTAAACTCCAATTCAGTGTTCTTTTCATTATACATATTTTTTGTTATAACTTTGTTCAATCCACATCATTTCAATCTACATCTACTTCAAAACTGTGTGTCAGAGATTTGTAATCATTGTTTTTCACAGAACTGGCATATTTTTTTTCTCTTGCTCCAGACCAGTGCTTTGACTGGAATTGTTGGTATATGATATAGAAATCTGACATGTAGTAGTCTCAAACTGAACTCAAAATTCTACTCCAATTTTCTTTCTCTTTTAACTCAGGCACTTGGTATGATTATCTACTTAGCTACACATTTTGGGATTATCCACAACCTCTTATCCAAAATCTTTCTCCCATCCAAGGCATGTTACTAAACCTTAAGTATCACCTCTCAGAAATGTGACCTTAGTCATGTGCTTCTCTCTTTTTCAGTGCTAGTGTTCTCATTCACGTATAAAAGAAATGTTGCATCAGACAGTGGTTAAAAACTTCAAGGAAGACTTTATTCAAGTCTATTGCAATAAGTATCAGAACTGTTACAATAGAAGAGATATGAACTCTGCAGAAACAAAAAGTGGAAGAGTTTTTAGGTGCTGAGTTAGAGTGGAGGTACTGAAGGACATTAGTAGGGTGGAGGGTCAATGTGACTAGGCTATCTGCATTTGATAACTGATGCTTATTGAAGTTAGGCTTCTACCCTCCCCAAAAGACTGAGAGGCAAGGACCCAATCTTTCTTGAGGACTATTCAAAATAATGGCTCTCAGTTCTTTGAGAAAGACTTTCTTGGGTTGTAAAACTGCCAAGAGACTGGGAAAACATTTACATCTCAAAGAAGCAGAGTAAGATTTACAACTGTAAATTTTCTAGAATAAATTATCTAAAAGAAGTCTGGGGGGCCTAGAGTTTAGATAGGAAGAAACCTATCTAAAGTTCAGGCAAACTAAGGGGAATGTTAAGGCCTTCTTAGACACTGGTCTATAACTCCCTTCCCTGATGTATAGGACAATATCTGTCCCTGTTCCTTGTATCTCCCCATTCCTATGTGTTCTTTCTTAGCTTCTAAACTATACCAACAAAACAAGTCAGATCACTCTCCTCCATAAAGAAAATAATTCCTGATCCCCACATACTTAATATACAAAATATTTTTGCAACTCTAGACTTCTGTGCTACCATTCAATTTGCCCTATATGTACATCTGATATACCACTACACTGATCTTCTCACTGTTGTCTGAAAATATATTTCCACCAATTTTTATCTTTGCACAGTCAATTGCTAGAACTTCAAGACCAGTTTAAATTTCATCTGTTTAACAAAACCTCCTTATATCTTATAGTCAGGGCTAGTGTCTCGACGATCTGGCCTCACAGAATACCTAAAACTCTTCAGTCCTCAATAGGATTCAGCAGATTGCTTTCCAATTTGTCTATCCATAGTCCTGCCTATTTCTCTGGTGCCGAACACCTCTAGGCCAAGGATTCTGTGTCACTTAGCTTTATATTTTCAGTATTCATCAAGTGTTCTATTGTAGTACATAGAAGTTGCTCGGTAAATCTTTTTGGGGATGTCCTTTGATATTCAATATTTTATACACAATGTTAATTTAATTTTATAACTTTTGCTTTTAAAATAAATACATTCAATAAATCCATTATGTAAGTATATTCAATAAAGATGTTAGGCACCTTCTGTATATGAATAGAAATATCAAGTGCATATACTTGAGATTATATTTTTGATAAAGTTCAAGCTCCTTAAAGAGCTTACAGAATTACTATTTAATGATCTACTAGACAAATGTACATGACTCAGTTAAGGGTAAAATGAACAAGGGTAGTGTGGTCATTGCCAAACTTCACAAATCTCAGAAATTGCCTCGACTTCTCAGAGGAAGGAGTGTGTCAGGGTAGGCTGAAAGTGACGGGAACTAGCTCAGCCTAACTCCTGGGATGGAAAGCATTCTGCATAGAAAGACCAGCACATGTGAAGGCTTGAAGACATGGGAAATAAAGCATTTTCTGGGAACTACAAATAATTGAGTATTCTTGGAGCATAAAATATGAGTAATGAGGTGGGGGGGGGTAAAAAGTCCAATGTTAAATCTGAACTAATTATTCAAAGAATGCCTATAAGGACCTATAATGCTATCTAAGGCAATTTAGAATTTATCCCGTCACAATGACAAAAATTGAAGAGTCAAACCTTCATGCGATTTGTTCAAACTCTCTAGTGAGGCGAGGAAGCAGATCCTTGCCGATAGCATGGTACTTAAGGAGTGTTTTTTTCTTCAGAATATGTTGTATTCAGTAATTAACTAGTATTGAATCCTGAGAAAGAGCTAAATTCACTTCACTTTTCAAAATAAAGCTGATTAACAGAACTGAAGAGTCAAGGCCACAGTAACATCCTTTTGATTTAAGAATTAACATTAAACTGATTTAACTGCTAAGTTTAGTTTTTTGTCTTTTGCCTCCCTTAGTAAATTATTGATATATATTTACATTTTTGAATTAAGACCCCAATATTCCTTCTAAATTTAATTTTTAAAATTCATATAATTTTTATGGTCTGAAATTACTTGTTGAATTTGTGATGAAGTAAATATCTGGTAAACATGTTGAAAAAATAAAATATTGATAACAACATAGGAAGAAGCAATGCATTTCCTTCACCTGTGTATCACCTAACAGAGTTTAAATATATAGTATTTCTATAATTAACTAACAGCAAAAAATAAAGCTAATTGCAAGTTTTTCAGTAAAAACTGTTATTTAGTGATGTGGTATGTTTCCCAGGTGGCATCTTTATATGTGGTGCACATTGCAAATGAAAATCTTTTCTAGGAAGAATGCATATCTCTTGAAAATATAATATATCGTATTTAATAATCTATGAAACAATAAATAATCCTAATGGCAAATGTCTTCAATGAAATGACTGCAGTGCTGGTAGAGGTTGATGCCCAGAATTCACAGTAGCCCTGTCTTACTGTATCACCGGGGTGATCAGCTTGCCTCTGAAAACTTTTGAAATGATCTTTATTTTTTTATCCTTGGGACATGATGAGGATGCTGGGGAGTAGAGAGATAATTATAATGGGGGTATTTCCCTCCTAGAATATAAATTCACTTTAGAAATCTCCTTCATCTTCAGTGATAAAAAGTAAATGCTTTGATCAAAATCATATGAATTATGACACACAGAATGATTTCTCTTCCTTTAAAAACAAACTGCTTTCTTTTATATTTAGACTAAAAGCTTCATATTAGAGAGGATGTGTAGTGAGCAGTTAGGCATGAGCAGAGCAGGAAGGATAGGCCAGGTGCACAGGGTCAAGAGGGCAGAAAGCCCCGGGTGCCTAGCAATGGGCAAAACTATGAGCTCTTTCAGCATCACTTCCTTAAGCATTAGTCCCTGGAGATGACATCTAAGCCTCAGCTGCTGTGTTTCAGCTCCAGGACCAGAAAAGGAGTAAAACCAGGCTGACATCAGGACCAGCTGCAGTGATTAATAATCACCTCCCCTGGTGCCCACAGTCAGTGGAGGCCATACCCAGAGGAGAGACACACAGGGAAAACTAATGAATATTTTATTGAGATCCTCCCCTGAGATCTTAAAGCCCTCAGGAAGCTCTCTTTATGGAGCACACCGCACCTTTCTCCACCCTTTTCTTTCTCTGGGGATCTCTCTCTCTCTCTCTCTCTCTCTCTCTCTCTCTCTCTTTCTCTTTCTCTTTCTCTTTCCCTCTTTCTCTTTCTCTCCCCCCCCCCGCCACTCTCTTCATTCCCCACCCCAAAGCTGCAAGGACCCTTCTTTAAGTATAACTTGTTTCCTGAGCCCATTTCTTCCATGATTCACTTCTTCAACCTCTGTGATTTTTGTAAATAAATTTTCTCTTATAATTTGAGTCTTGGCTCTAAATTCTTCTCTTAGCCAGAACTCAAGAACTGCGGTTGCTGAACCAAGGTTAACACCTGGTGCAGTTTGTTTGTTTTTTTTGCCACTAACAGATGGATATTCATAAACTTTGAGCTATCTTTGAAGAAAGCAAATTTCATAGCTGACTTTTTGGCAAGGTTTTTCTTACCAATTAATTTAATTTTTACACCACAGTTTTCATATTTGCACCATTGGAGAGGACTCCTCAACTTTTATTTTTTATTTCATCCCCACATTTTTTTTACTGAAGGCAAATGTGCTTATAGGATTAGCTGAAATATAATTATTTTTATATATTTTAGTTTTTTCCACTTTAACCATTTAATGCATTTTAATCATACTATATGTTTTATAATATACTTAGAGTAGTGAATGTATATAATTTACAAATAGTTAATTTTACTTATTGGACTCTATTTTTGTACATGATAAGTATATGTTATCAAAAATTGGAAGGCCTCTTCTTTCTATTTTTTTTATTTTTCATTTATTTATTTTTTATTGATTGATTTTTAGAGGGGGGGAGAGAGAGAGAGTAAGGAGAGGAGCAGGAAGCATCAACTCCCATATGTGCCTTGACCGGGCAAGCCCAAGGTTTCAAACCAGCGACCTCAGCATTTCCAGGTCGACGCTTTATCCCACTGCGCCACCGCAGGTCAGGCAGGAAGGCCTCTTCTTTATAAAACTTTGCTTCTAGAAATTAGCTTTCAGCTTTAAAATATTTCCAGGTACATTTTATCTTTCCCTAATAATATTTATGATATAAGGGTATGGATTAAAGATAAGAGTAGTGATGTCTTGATATATGAATCAAGTGACATCTTTCCATTACTCCTTTTTGTTTTTGTTTTTTTGTCTTGGCATTAGATTTAACACTATTCATTATTATTATTTTTCTTAATAAAAAGAATAAAAAAGAACACTCTTAAAACTTGGCTACTTGTATAACAGTCTTTGTTGATTTTCCTCCTTTTGCTCTGCTCTCTCTTTCCACTGATTCTCCTGAGCATTGGTTCTCAACCTGAAAGTAATGTTTCCAAGAATTTCATCTTCAGTTGTCTTCCCTTCTATAATTGTTCCCTGGGCTACAACAACCACACTCATTATTTCATCATCTAAGTAACAAAAATTCCCCATTCAACCTGCCTGCTATTTCCACACTCATTTCAAACTTTTCATATTCAAAATGCAACTCAAAATCTTTTTTTCTCAAATGTGTTCTATTATTGTAATCACTACCTAAGAAAAATGAAACAATCATTCTCTAGTTACCCAAGCCACAAATGTGATTGCTATTCTAGATTCTTTTTACTTATTGATTTTTAAAGAGAGGAGCAAGGGGATCAGGAAGCATCAACTCATAGTAGTTACTTTTTATATATGCTTTGAACAGGCAAGCCCAGGATTTTGAGCCAGTGACCTCAGAGCTCCAGTTGGAGGCTTTATTCACTGTATCACCACAAGTCAGCCTCTTAGATTCTTTTCTCCCTCCCCACCATGTCAAATCAATAGTAAGACATATACAATTTTACTTTCTGATCACTTTTAAATCCGTATCATTCTCTTCATCCAAATGCTTTTTGTTCTATATTTGTCACAAAGATTGTTAGAACTAAGTGACTTTCCCTCACCCATTTTGTACCAATTAGTCCCATCTCACACTATTTGAATTATCTTTCAATGATTAATCTAATTATATTATTCTTTTGCTAAAAGTATTACCTCTGGATCAACATTGACTGAATGATTAAAATATGACCTATGAACACACTCAGAACTTTATATTTTTTGTCTTGTTTCTATCTGTGCTGTACAATATGATACAAATTAATATTTACATCATTATGTTTCTAATATATGTATATATATATGTATATATATATATAGCCACAAAATAGAGGTAATTATTTAAAGATAGAGTTGATTACTTAGTGGGTAATAAAATTTAATTCAGAATACTACTTTATTGCAATAAAAGATGATGGAGAGCAGAATATGTCACCCTCAAATATGCTACTTGTGCATATTTATTATTTTGAATCAAAGTTACTTAAAGAACAGCTAATCAAGCTGGTGCCTTATATGAGTTTCCATCCACCTGGCCTACTCTGAGACCACACCTCACCCAACTTGTGAGCCCACCCAAGCTATTTCCAGTGGCTTTTCCATATAAAATAGCCTGTCTTGGCTCATGCTTTGGACTTTGTTAAAACCTCTCAGATAAGCAACATTTGGCTTCTTTATACCCAATAACTCTTGTTAAGTGTCCCCAGGCCTGGCACTAGTGGAAGCCAGCCTTGGTTCACAGCTTGGTCTCTCCTAAGCACCTCCAAACCCAGCACAAATAGCAGCCATCTGTACATTGCTCTGTAGCTCATGCCAGGTGGTTCCAGGCAGGAGCTGCCTGTGCAGTGGTTGACCTTGTACCTCCTGGGAGGTCCTGGAGCCAGTACACACAGTTAATAGCTTCAGGTCACATTACCACCTCCACAAGCAACACACTCAAGGAGAGTACTCAGTGAGTACTAAAGCCCCACTGAAGCAAGTCCTACTACTTAGGGTAGACTTCTGCACAGCAGCTCCTCCACTGTAGTCACAGCCAGTACTCAAAGCTGACCAGCCTGCTGGTTAATACTTCCCAATGACACCAACAGAGAACAAGGCTCAACTACAATAGTACAGTGCATATAGCCACACAGGGGTACACCTGGAGCACCCAGCTCAGGTGACTGGGAAGGCTATGCCACTGGGTCCTACAGGATACTACTACACAAGGATATTCTACCAAATATGGGAGACATACCAGCTCTACCTAATACATAGAAACAAACATAGAGAAGCAGCCAAAATGCGGAGACAAGATATATGTCCCAAAGGAAAGAATAAAGGAAATATCCAGAAAAAAGAACTAAACAAAATGGAGGCAAGCAAACTACTATAAACAGAGTTCAAAGCAATGGTTATTAGAATACTCAAAGAACTTAGTGAGAACTTCAACAAAAAAAGGAATAAGCATAAGAAAGGACAAAGAAATCATAAAAATGAGCCACCAGAAATGAAGGATGCACTAATTGAAATGAAGATTAATATACAGGGAATCAACAGTAGAGTACATCAAGCTGAGAATCAAATCAGTGACTTGGAATATAAGGAAGCAATAAACACCCAACCAGAACAGCAAAAAGAAATAAGAATCCCCTAAAATGAGAATAGTGTAGGGAGTGTCTGGGACAACTTCAGGTGTACCGACATTTGCATCATGGGGGATGCCAGAAGGAGAGGAGAGAAGGCAAGGAATTGGAAACCTATCTGAAAAAAATAAAGACAGAGAAATTTAACCTGGTGAAGAAAATAGACATACCACTCCAGGAAGCACAGAGAGTTCCAAACAAGATGAACCCAAAGAGGCCCACACCAAGACACATCATAATTAAACTGCAAAGGTTAAAGACAAAGATAGAATCTTAAAAGCATCAAGAGAAAAACAGTAATCTATAAGGGAGCTCCCATAAAACGGTTAGTTGATTTTTCAATACAAACTTTGCAGGATAATCACTTAGTAAGTTATATAATGTCTAATCACTAGCTTGTGCATGTGAAACTAATATAATATTGTATTTCTACTGTAATTGAAAAATAAAAAAATATTTAAAAAGAAAAAAAAACAGCCAGTGCATAAAGGACACTGTGACTTTTTTTTGTCCTCCCTGAAAACAAGAAATAAATTTCATATGAGAAAATTACCCTCCCTCACCAGGAGGGTAGAATCCTTATCACAAGACATAGAAATTTAGGGCCAAGACATCTATATAAAAAAATTTTTTTTCACTAGCTCACTACTCCAAGCCGAAAGTTCTTTGTTTTATCAATTCTTTACAAATTTAAAAGCTGCCTACTTTGATTCTTTTGTTTTCATTCTTTCTTCTTTCTTTCTTTCTTTCTTTCTTTCTTTCTTTCTTTCTTTCTTTCTTTCTTTCTTTTTCTTTCTTCTTTTTATGGTAAAAAAGGGGAGATAGTGAGGCAGACTCACTCATGTGCCCCAGCTGGGATCCCCCTGACCATACTGTCTGGGGCCAAGATCCTCTACAAAGCTATTTTTAGTGCCTGCCTGAGGCTGGTGCACTCGGACCAATGGAGCTATCCTCAGCATTCAGAGCCATGCTCAAACCAATCAAGCTACTGGCTATGGGAGTAGAAGAAGGAAGGAAGGGGGAGAAAGAAGGAGAGAAAAGCAGATGGTTACTACTCCTATGTGCCCTGACTGGAAACCGAACCCAGGATGTCCATACACTGGACCAACACGCTATTCACTAAGCCACTGGCCAGAGCTAGTCACTTCTTTGAGTCATATTGTCATGGAGCTTTCAAAGTATGCAATTAAATATTTTCCTCCTGTTAATCTGTTTTATATTCACTGAATTATTACACCAGCCAAAGAACCTAGAAGGGAAGAAGTGTATTTTTTTTTCTTTCCTATAACAGCATTAGTTGAATACAAGAAACAGTATTTACAAATTTAGACAATTACTAATAATATATGTTATTAAGTCAACCACCTACTCCATCATCCATTAGTGCTTTTTAATTTTACAGTTGAGCAATAGAGGTTGAATTGTCTCAAAATGTCACATATACCATCACTCAACAGAAATATTCATAAGTCTGCATTTAGGAGAGATATTTTGTTGCTTTACTTCTTTTAACTCTTAGAACATATAGCATTATATAATTTTGACCTGTATTCTACTACTCAGACGATTGAATTAAAGATTATAACAATTTCTAATGACATGTTTTAATATTATTCCTGAAATAAAATCTTCAGATGTTTTAGTTCCAATCTTCCCAACCCAAGAAATAATGAATTCAGAATTTATTTTGAAAAATGATGTAGAAGACAAATTCTTGTCCCATCCATTTTTACATTAAATATCTGTTATGATATATTCACAATGTTTTCTGAGCTAGTTGGGGACTGAGTAAAAAATAGAGAAATTCTATAAATCATACAGATTCTCATGGCGTTTCAAATAGACTTTTATTTTTTGTGTAATTGGCCATCATTTAGGACAAGTTTACACCCAGGTTTATAGAAATTTTCTTAATTCTTAAGTGTTCAAATCATTGAGAGAGACTCATCTTACATGAGACACACAGACTTTAATTCACTAAACTCATTTGGTAACTTATGCAGTATTAATTTTAAAACACACTCTCTCTGACATAATTTGATTTATATGCATGATTTGTTTGATTCTTTTACATCATTCCAGAGATTCTGCACCATTGTGTTATTTCCTTCTTTCCCTCTTAAGTTAATCATCCTTTAATTTTTTAAAAATCAAAAAAATTTAAAATTTAAAACCTTTAAGCTTTCTTTGTACATCGATCAAGTTTTATCTGTAATTTCTACAAACACACATTGTTGGGCAAACAAGTGTGTTGGCTTGCTCACTTGTACTTTGCCTGACTGGTGCATGAGCATTGGGCAGCCTCACCTGTGTATAGTCTATGTAATGCTGCAGGTACTTGCCCTCAGGGCAGCAGATTGTAGATTGTGGATGCCTGCTACCATTAGGAGGGGCCATTTTTGCTATTGTTTGTGGGAGAAAGGATTTTTCCCCTGGCTTGTTTGCTTGTCAGCCAGGAGAGAAAGAAGGAAGCTGTTTTCCCTGCCTGCTCGCTCCTCCACTATTGCAAGACTCTAATCAACAGAATGACGCACTATCCCCCAGCTCCACAGTCCTTTACCATCAGCCTGAATCCAATGTGAACCTGCATGGCCACAACCACCACCAACCTTACACACACACACACACACACACACACACACACACACACAAACAAAACAACAAACACTTCATTTTATGAAATAATGTTTTAATCAAGATTCAGATATAATAGATTTTTCTCTTCACTATGGTAGATATGGATTTACTTGAGATCCATCCGGTCCTTATATACAGTTGTAACCAGGTATTGTAGAAAACTAATCTGTGAATCAATGCTCTTCCACAGTGCAGTTTGGGATTTCAATTCAGGAGTACTAGCTAGCCCCAAGGTTTTCAGCATGATTACATTCATCTATATTTAAAGTACAAAAGAATCAGCGTACTGAAAAGTAATTGCTCTGTTGCCATAGGGAAAAAGATTAGGAAAACTGTGAGTTTAAGGAAGAAAGTGCCTGGGTAGTAATCTCTTTTATTATCTACTCTAAGCCATAAACGATTCTATTCCTAACCTAACAGATAATTATTTCATGAACTATAAGGTCAGAGGACTGTTAGCAAGATTGTTAAGAAATACAACTATTAGAAACTTTCTATATTCCTAAGGTCACATTATCCTTTTTAAAAGTTTGTTTCTGACAGCACTGAATACAAGCAGATGCTAATGCACACAGCAGGGGAGCACAATTACTAAAACCATTCATTTACTAGGTGATCTCTAAGGCCCCTTCTAACTTTAAAATTCTATGTCTATGTCTAACTTAGAGTCATTTCCATTTGACTTGACAAAGCTAATCATATGTTTTAATTAAGATACGTTCCCTCTTTAAATGACTGTGTGAGAGATCAGGGAATTATGTTAAAAGGAACCCAAAATTTATCTAGAAAACCAGGGTCACGGAGCAGGCAGAAAATAGACAAGTGATGCGAGATCTCACAAAGTAAGTTTGCCAGCAGAGCCTGCACTAAGGCTTTTGTCTATTGGGCAAGGGGAATAGACAAATTTACAGACAAGGCCAGATGAGAACAAGAATCAGTGGAGGTAAACATGGTGTGAATAGACAAAGCCCACACGGGTTTCATGAAAAGGTAAACAAAGCAAGCTCTGGGGATGTGAGTCTAATCTTATTTTTTCTACTAGGTCTCTCAGAATATTCAGCTTTGGTTTTGCTTCTAAGATGAGCTCTTTTAGCTTGTTAATTTTGGGTCCATTCTGCCATTTTATAAATTCTTGATAATTGTAAAGCCCGTGGCCAGGGCCACCATCACAACCTCCGGGCCCTTGCAGGTTCGCATTGGATTCGGACAGTCGGTAAAGAAACAATGGAGCCAATAACTGATGGGCCATTATATGTAATTCTAGCTTGCACCCGGCGGGCAAGTAAAAACACACATTGGGCTCCAAAACCCACTCACATTCAGTGCTCACAAAGCTACTGACTTATCCGAGTTTCCTAGAATCAAAGGTGTAAGGTCAGGAGCCATGGCTGTCACTATCAAAGCAGCCGCCTGGCCCATGCAGGTTCCCATTGGATTCGGGCAGATGGTAAAGAAACGGCGGAGTCGGAGGATAGTGGGCCATCCTATTTATTGGTGTCTCACCAAGACAGGCAAACCACAAAAGAAGACAAGGGAAAAGCAGAAAACCAGCTTTTCTCATGAAGGACAAGGGATCAGGGAAGCCCCTGCAATTGTGATAGCAGGAACTGAGTGAGCAAGCTCCTGGTCTGTCCCACTTTATAGTGTAGAAAACCAAAATCCCTTAATCCAATATACAAACAAGGAAGTCTCTGATACAAAGTCACTTATCCAAGGCATAATTGGATTCCTCATGAGAGTGCACCACCCAGATCATACAATCAGTCAAGGGTGTGGGGAAAAGTTTAGTCCTAAAACCAAACCTTAGGCTACAACGACCTGGCCTGCTTATAGCCTGTCCCCCACACCCAATATAAGTCACAAGCGAGCAAACATATGTATCATATTTACAAACTTATTTGACCAACAAAAGGTTTCTAGCTCACCAGACTTATTCACCTCTGTTCCCCATCTCCTTCCTTCTCCCTGCATAAACTCTGCACTAACTGACTTCTCACTCAACACTCTGCCATCTTGGCTGCTTCTCCTGGCTACATGGCCTCTTTCTGCTCTCTGCTCTGCTCTCCCTGCTCTCTCATGCTAATCTCAGGAACCAAGAGAGCAAGCTCCCGTTCTGCCCCTATTTTATAGTGTAGAAATCCAAACCTTTAATCCAATATACAAAATAGGGAAGTCTCTAATACAAAGTCACTTCTCTGAGGCATGATTGGATTGTACCACCCCACATCAAAAAGGGTGGGAAAGGCTTAATCCCAAAACCAAGCCCCAGGCTACAACGATCCTGCCTGCCCACAGCCTGCCCCCAACACACATTAATATCACCTGGGCAACGGCCTCCACATGGGCAGCGCCATCTTTAACAAAGTGAGCATAATATATTTTATCTGCCCAACAATAATCATATATAGAAATAACCCTAGATAGATGGACAAATTATGAATACATTATGAAACTTGGGATTTGGGCATAAAGTGGATATTAAAACCCCCTATGGACTATGTAGTTGCTAATAATTTAGAGATTTTTTTTTTGTTTCCTTTATTATCATTTTCTACTTCTAGAACCCAAAACTCCACTCTGAGTCTAAGATGAAGTGCCAACACTTAAGTATTTGTCCAGAAACTAAAGGGAAATAATTAGTTTTAATGAGTAAATAATGAATTTTACTTATTCTCTACAGAATAACATATTTCCTCCTTACCTGTATAAGACTGTATCTCAAATCCCACTTCTAATATATAAAGCTACAATGAACATGCCTGACCAAGATGGCTTCCTCTAACTCTGCATACTCTAGGGACAGAAAATAATTTCTATCCTACCTTTCTAAATTCTCCTGACTGGAGTAATAATAACATTAACATGAGACAAATTAACAAGAGAAAATTACCAAATTTATTATGTATGCACATATGGTGTTTCTATAAGAATGAGAACTGCAGACAGATCAGGTTTATATACCTTCTTCAGCTAAGAAGGAAGGAGCCAGAGGGGATTGTGGTTTGTAATTTTAAAGGACACAGAGGCAATTCAGGTGAAGATGGAAAAGCAAATATTTGGTAAATAAATATTTGCTGGGCCATTTTTAACAATGGAACATAAAGAGAACTGATCAAATGGGCCTAGTACTAGTTTTCTCTCTATCATACTGTTGGGCAGATAAAAAATATTATGCTCACTTTGTTAAAGATGGCACTGCCCACATAGAAGCCATCACCCAGGTGATATTAAAGTGTGTTGGGGGCGGGCTGTGGGCAGGCAGGATCCTTGTAGCCTGGGGCTTGGTTTTAGGACTAAGCCTTTCCCACCCTTTTTGATGTGGGGTGGTACAATCCCATTATGCCTCAGATAAGTGACTTTGTATCAGAGACTTACTTATTTGTATATTGGATTAAGGGTTTTTGGATTTCTACATTATAAAATGGGGGCAGAACAGGAGCTTGCTCTCTCAGTTCCTGAAATTAGCATTAGAGAGCAGAGCAGAGAAAGGCCATGTGGAGGAGGCCAGGAGAAGCAGCCAAGATGGCGGAGTGTTGAGTGAGAAGCCAGTTTGTGCAGAGTTTGGCTAGAAAGAAGGAATGAGATGGGAAACAGAGGTGAATAAGTCTGGTAAGCTAGAAACCTTTGATTCTAGGAAACTGGATAAGTCAGTAGCTTTGTGAGCACTGAATGTGAGTGGGTTTTGGAGCCCAGTGTGTGTTTTTACTTGCCCACTGGGTGCAAGCTAGGATTAAAGATGATGGCCCACCAGTTTTTGACTCTGTTGTTTCTTTACCGTCTGTCCAAATCCAATGCGAACCTGCATGGGCCAGGCGGCTGTGATGGTAGCCCTGGCTACTGGCCATACATTTGGCGTAGTCTTTGGCAGGATTCGATACAGATCGGCAAGGAGCCACCACCACCTTTGAGTGGTGGAGTAGAGGACTGGCTGCTGTTATGGTTCCCCATGGCTGTCCTTTTGGGGGCCATAGGCTGGCTGACTTTTACAGCCATGCGTGAGGAAACCAAGAGCTCCGTGGAAGAGGCTGCCCGGGACTTGCATACCGAGCAGTGGAAGGAGCCGGAGCAAACTTGGGAGAAACAGATGCTGACCCTGGAGCTGGAGGAAGCGTTGGAGAAGGAGGCCGACCAGGTTTGTGAGATTCACCTGGAAATGGAGCAGCTGCTGGAGGGAGAATCACAGGTTCATGAGTTGCAGATTGCCCTGGACATTGTGGAGAGCCAGCAGTGGCAGGAGGCCAGGGCTGAGGCTGAGGCTGAAGCTGAGGCCGGGTCTGGAGCTGCAAGGTCTGCGGAGCAGAAGGCTGCAGCAGCGGCCCAGGGCTCAAGCCTGGCAGCTGGAGCTGGTGTTTTCAGTTCCTCTTTGGAGGATGAGGAAAATTAGGCTGGAGTTGCAATCCACAGTCTCCATAAGATGAGAGCCCAGCTGGAAGGAGCACCTACTACGGCCCTGGTAGGTCTGCGACTTTGGAACATAGGCTGGACGCCATCATGCTCTCCAGAGCAGAGATGGAAATGCTGACTGCCATTGCCACGTGCTCCTCCTTGGGACAGTGTAAGACCTGCTAGGACGGCAGGGATGAGGGGGATGGCTGAGGCCCCATGTGCATGGACTGATTTCCTGGACTACGATCAGAGTGGGCATTGGCTCCTTTGTTGAATGGGCTTACGGATTTTGGACAATGTGAAATATCCTGATGGGGGTGGGGGGTGGCTTTGGATTCACGAGATTTCTCCAAACATCTTACTTCAAATCTCCAATGTCCCCAGTCTTAGCAAAAGGAACCATCACCTACCTACTGTCTCAACCTGAATGCGAGGACCTTCTTTTCTTTACCCTTTCTCCATATTCACATACATGCTGTCATCAGATCCACATGTCTTTAATGTAACTGAATATACTCATTTATTTCTATTCTCAATTTTAAATGCTTATTGTTTCTCATCTAGATTTAATGCTACCTTGTTAGAGAAGTAGGTGTTAATTTAAAGAAAGCAGAACTTGCTTTTAAATTTCTTGCTTAATCATTAAATTTCTTGCTTAACCCCACTTCACAAAACAACACTTTTACTTAGAGTTCGAACTCAGCTAAAATTTCTTTCTACTGGGAGACCTCTTTTAACTTCAAAAACTAGGGTAGGTATCTTATTATATGTTCCCATGGCACATTTTTCTATTATTTAAAACCTTTATAATTATCGGTTCCTTGTTTGTGTTTTAAACTAAATTGTAAATACCATAAAGACATTCTCTTTGCCTATTTTCTGTACCTCTGTTTCCTCAGTGTTTGGCAATAGCAGATGTTCAATAATTCATTAAAGAATGAATAAATAGAGGTTAAAGAAGGTAATATTTGAAGACCTCCCCCAAGATGTGCCAATTTGGCATATGAATTATTTTGAGCTAAAGGCATTTGAGATCCTAAGAGCTTAAGAAAAACTTTTACCTTTGCCTTAAGAATTTAAATTTGAGGACTTGCCCATAATAAGAGTTATCATCATAAATAACTTTTTCTGACATAGCTATAAGCAGGGAAAACTTCAATTACTGAACATCTGCTTTTATCATCCTGCAAATGACCCTCCTCCCCCCTGAGCTTCTGAATAAAGCATCTTACTTTATTCCTTAGCTCAGGATGTCAAGTATACTCATTTTACCTTTCTGACTCTGAATCTCTCATGTAGTATATATGCATGTAATTATATTTGGCTATTTTTTATGATTATGTCTCATAGAAATTTAATTATTAATCAGCTGAAAGAATCTAGAAGAATAGGTAAGAATTTCCACCTCCCCCAAGTAACACTAAATAGTAGCCATTTGCTTTCATATCATGAAAGTTATTGGTGATTTACCCAGAAGCAATTTCAGTGTGGGAATTGTATCAGGAGACATAAAAGGTAAATAAAAGAAAAATAAATTAAATAGTTTAAATATATTTCTAAGAAGTGGCTGACATTGTAGATGAGTTAGAAGAAGAAATTGTAACAACTGATTAAAATGAAAGTACCCTCTGCTCATTGACAGTTACCCACTGACTTGAATAATTGAAAGCTGGAATGCTTGCAAAGTTGTAAACAATGAGATCAGCAAGAAGTACTACAGTTATATTTTGTTCAATTTCTTTGAAAATGCTAGATATCAATCAGATTTTTTTGATTCCCAGCAGAGTAAAATAAGAATTATAAAATCATTACTTGTAATCACAATGCATTTGATAATGCTCGACTGATTTTCCATATTCCAAAAACACTATGACACTCTAAGGGACAGACATAGACATAGAATAGTCATATTCAGATTAAAAATTGCAAGGGCTTGAACCCCCAAAAGGCACATAACAATCTTGTAGCCACCCAGACAGCCAATGCAATAAAGAAACTTCGAGAGGTTAAGTTTGATCTGCTTTTTTCCCTTGGGAACCTCATAGTCAAGGTGGGTCCATGATTCCCCTAAGCTAATTCTGTCATAAGAGTCAGAAAAATAGTGAAAAGGTATAATTAATATTTCTTTTCAGTCAAAATTCTTCCAAGGATAATGAAAAAATATATAAAGTAGCTTGTGCAATACTGTTCTCCTTTATCTAAAAAAATTCTTTGTAGACTGTGTTTTTTCCCAAGTGAATTTTATTGCCTAAATATTGTTCTTTTACTCCAACAAAACAGCGTTGAATACAGATCAGCATAAGACACTCATAAACTCTAAATAGAAATCCTGGCCGATGGGTGCAGTGGATAGAGCATCAGCCTAATATATGAATATCCTGGGTTCAATTCTCAGTCAGGGCACACAAGAGAAGGAACCATCTGCTTCTCTCCCCCATTTTCTTCCCGCCTTCTCCCTTTTCCCCTCCCGCAGCTAGTGGCTTGATTGGTTCAAGACTCAGGCCCCAGATACTGATGATAGTTTGGTTGGTCCAAACATGTTGGCCTCAGGTGCTAAAGATAACTCAGTTTATTTGAGCATCAGTTCCAGACAGGGTTTGCCAGGTGGATGCCAGGTAAGGGCACATATGGGAGTCATAGAAGAGGGTATTTTTTTTCTTTTTTTAATTTAGAAGTTAAATTTAATGGGGTGAAATTGATCAATAAGAGCACTTAGATTTCTGTTGAACATCTCTATAGCATTTGAACTATAGATAAAATTAAAGTGATTACCAGAGAGAGAAGAGGATAATTTAAAAGTGAAATATTAACTGATTTGCACTTTGTCTATCTGCAGGTCTGGACTAGATAGGTGCTCCTTTTTTAGTGGATTCAGTCATATGATAGATGGTCCTTTTACTGCTTTAAAATTTTTTGAAGTACAAATTAGAATAATATATTAAGGGATTTCAATTTTATTCAACATTCACAATTTCAAAGGAAGAATTAAAATACAACAGATTACTAGGTATATTGAAATGATCATAATAGTTTTACCCAGTAAAAAATCAATGGGGCTAAAGTTTCTGCATAATAAATATTCTTAACATTTAAGCAGGTAAAAATGAAATGAATTCAGTGCTATCATTCAATACCACATAAACATGACAATGAGATTTCTGCTATTTCTTTTCTTTTTTTTTTTTTTTGTATTTTTCTGAAGTTGGAAATGGGGAGGCAGACAGACTCCTGCATGAGCCCGACCGGGATCCGCCCGGCATGCCCACCAGGGAGTGATGCTCCGCCCATCTGGGGCACCGCTCTGTTGCAACCAGAGCCATTCTAGCGCCTGAGGCAGAGGCCATAGAGCCATCCTCAGCGCCCGGGCCAACTTTGCTCCAATGGAGAGACAGAGAGGAAAGAGAGAGGGAGGGGTGGAGAAGCAGATGGGTGCCTCTCCTGTGTGCCTTCGCCAGGAATTGAACCTGGGACTCCTGCATGCCAGGCCGATGCTCTACCACCGAGCCAACTGGCCAGGGCCAGATTTCTGCTATTTCTAACATTCAAAACCAGAAGGTGGGAGCAAGGAAAGAAAGACTATTCAAGGACTTTGAAGTGGGTACTCTTTTGATGGTTAGGACATTCAATGTTCAAGTTTGTCCTATTGTAGCTATGAGTTATCCTTGTAATTTGTCTCATTAAGATGATTTTGTTTTAATATACAACAAGCCTAAAATGGAATCACTGGTGCTAATATTCATATCAGTAAACTGATAATTAATATCCTAACCTAATTACAGTTTTAGCCTCTTCCATGAATGTAATCTATAACCAGTCAATCTGGAATTACCTGATTAGTACCAGTAAGGTAATCTGCCTGATAGACTCCTTCTATCCCCCATAGCAAAGTGACCTTGTCTCAGCAATCTACTAATTGCCTGAAATCACATTTCCCACCCCTTTCTGTCTATAAAAACCTTTCTTTTTGTGCAACTCTTGGGAGCTGCTTTCTGTTTGCTAAATGGGAGTCTGCCTGATTCATAAATCATTGAATAAAGTCAATTTGGTCTTTACATTTACTTAATCAACTTTGCCAACCTGTAGATAAAAAGAATTTTCAAGGAATTTTTTAGAGAATGTTTGTTGAAATGGGAGAATTTTTGTTCCTTATATGGTTTTGAAAATTACTCTCTGAGTTCTTTATATCTGACACTGAGCTATTTTGTAAAGGAAAATATTCTGAGTCCAAAAAGAATGTGAAGATATATATATTTTTTATTTATTATAATTTTTTAAGTGAAAGGAGGGGAGACAGTAAGACAGACTCCCATGTGTATCCTGAACAGGATCCACCTGACAACCCCCATCTAGGGACGATGCTCAAATCAACTGAGTCACTCTTAGTGCCTGGGGCCAATGCTTTAACCAACTGAGCCAAAGCACTAATTCAAAATAATATATGCACCCCTATGTTTATTGCAACATTATTTACTATAGCTAAGATTTGGAAGCAGCCCAAGTGCCCATCAGTAGATTAATGGATAAAAAGGCTGTGGTACATTTACACAATGGAATACCACTTGGCCATAAAGAAGAAGGAAATCTTACCATTTCTGGGAATATTTCAAACAGTATGTCTTACCCTTTGCAACAGCATGGATAAACCTGGAGAGTATTATGTTAAGTGAAATAAGCCAGTCAGAGAAAGATAAGTACCTTATTATTGCACTCATATGTGGAATCTAATGAAGAAAATGAACTAATTAATAGAGACTGACTCATAGATAGAGAGGTGGCTGAAAGCTTTAGAGGGGCTAAGAAGGGTGGAGGGATTGAGCAAAAAAGAAAAACAAAGATAGTAATCTCATGGACATGGACAACAGTGTAGTGATTGCCAAGGAGAGGGGAAGAGGTATAAATGGAGCAGGATGTACAGGGGATAAATGATGATGGGTGACAACTTGACTTGGGGTGGTGAACACACAATACAGTGTACAGATGACAAGTTATAAAACTGTGCACCTGATACTTGTATAATTTGTATAATTTTGTTAACCAGTGTTACCCTTATAAATTTAATAAAAAGGAGAAAAAGGAATATGTAATGTGTAGAGGGTAGAAGAAAGAGTATTGTGGTCCAGGTTAGAAAAATTCTATGGACTCTTAAAATTGATCCTAGTGACAGCTCAACAACAAAAGGAAACTTGTAGAGAGAACTTTCATGTTTTTAATGAATATGTAAATTATCATGTACAGAATGTTGGTAGAAATATGGATGATAAAGGCTAGGATTAGGAGGTCTCAGGCAGAAAGGAGAAACATGTTATTGGACCCTGAAGAAAAGATTATTCTTGTTGTGAAGGGACAAAGAACTTTGCTGAATTGTGTTTTGGTTCTAGTGTTTTATGGATGGTAGAACTTGGGAGTGATAAAATTGGATATTTTGTTGAGACTATTTCTAAACAACATGTTTAAAGAGGGACTCATTTCCTCCTGACTGCTTATAAATGTAAGAAGAGAGACAAACTCTCAAGAAAAAGTTGTTAAGTAATAAGTAAA
Source organism: Saccopteryx bilineata (assembly GCF_036850765.1). Classification (NCBI taxonomy): domain Eukaryota; kingdom Metazoa; phylum Chordata; class Mammalia; order Chiroptera; family Emballonuridae; genus Saccopteryx; species Saccopteryx bilineata. Next base: position 59,763,199 of record NC_089495.1, on the reverse strand, counting down.
AAAGAAACTGGAACTTAAAGACTTAAAAAAATTCTCAATCTATCTATATTGCAGAAAACTTGAAAGCATGTTCCAAAGAACACTGGGGGTTGTGACTGACCAACCACAGTGATAACGAGATTAGAGTAGGTAAGCACCATGGACCTAATCAGCCATCTAAGAGAAGCCAGGAACAGAGATGAGATTATACTATCAGAAATAGTGCCAGTGGGGCCTAAAGAGAACAGAGGAGGAAATGGGGTGGAATGAGGAAAGGCTTTCGGAAGGACTTCTTTGATTCTGTAAGACGTAAAATTAAAGTTATTTTCTGCTGTAAATTTTTGTTATTCTTCAAGAAATAGGGAGAATGGCCCTGAAGGTGATTCAGATATTATCAGGGCCACCACCTGAGGCCAGTTGGCCTGAGTTGGAAGTTTGGAAATGGAGCTGCCTGTAGTCAGGGGGGTGCAACTCCTGCCCAGATGAATATGATCATTTATATCAAAATTGATATGATATTAGTTTCCTGACAATAGTGCTTATAATCTATTGTTTTCACCATTTTGTGTAGAACTTCAGAATTAAGACTTGCTTTATAAATATTAAATATTGCAGGACACTTTCTATTATTGTGAATAAAGGGAGTACATACTCTAGTTGAGTAAAAATTTGAGAAAGAATGAAATTATTTGTATTCTAGCCCTATCTTTATCATTAATTATCTGTCTGATTTTCAACTGGGCTCCGTCATTCTCTCTGCCTTGGAATTTTTATGAGGAAAATAATAATCTCCATATTTCCTACGGTTGTTTTGAGTAAAATAACTCTGGTAATACAGTAATTTGGAAATTTGATGAATGATAAAAGAGATCTATTATTGATGGTATAGTTTTAGTAGCTAAAATAAATTTGATTATTCAAGTAATGATAGTCATACTTAAATATAGCTACTTCTCTGCTGAATATACAATTATATTTGTTGTGAATGTGTGAATATTTTCTTTTTTTTTCCTTTTTGGTACTTTGGTGCTTGTTTTATATTTTAAAAATATTTAGAGCATAACATGTTTTTGAATTATGTAAGAATTTTAAGCATTAGCCTCAAGAAAACCTAGTTACAATTGTTTGATTCCCCACCTGTTAATGTCCCTGGAGGTGTCAAGAGTGAGTTGTGAGTTTAATTTTACATTAATCATGAAAACATCACCTTGACATTTAAAGGGAAAAAAACATTTTATGGGAGTGTAAATGAGCACTTACGATATTGAAATGTCTCCTTGATGGAAAAAACTAAACGCACATCTTTTGTCTTTTAAGAATGCAAACTCTCCTCTCTATAGTAATATGCCAGAGTATCCTACATAGTTTTGGGGCAAAGAAGCTAGTTCTTGATTCTTTAAATTATCACTGGGTTTTGCGATAAACTAGTCATTTTTTATCTGGATGAACAAGCATGAAGAAACTTTCAAAATATCTGCTTTGTTCCCTGGCCAGATGGCTCAGTTGGCTAGAACATCATCCTGAAGTACAGAGGTTGCCGGTTTGATCCTTAGTAAGGGCACATGCAGGAGCAGCTAGATGTTCCTGTCTCTCTCTCTCTCTTCTTCTCTCACAGAAATCAATAAATAAAAATACATATTAAAAAAAAACCAAAAATATATGTCTTCTTTGTGAATGAAAAAATTATGCTTTAAGGAAAAACAGTAGACGTAGCTAAATCAACCATTTTTTAAAAATGATGTTTATTCATTTTCATAGAACTATAAATTTTGTGGGTGACTGACAGAAAGATCCTCTTCAAGGAGTAAGTTAATGTGTGAGCCATAAGGAGGTTTAATTGTTTGGGTGACAATGAAGTGAAGAAAGGTATTGAAAGAAGTCTGGAAATCATATGCACAACTATAGACTATCTCATTATTTCACTATACACTGATACATATATTAATTTGCTGATATATATATATAGATTTTATTTGTCATTATCAATTTTCTTAATCTGTTAGTACTAAAATTACAGCTGCTATCAGTTGAATATATACATATATTTTAGAAAAGTTTAGACATCATTAAATTAATTAAACAAGAAGGCCATTAGACTGAGTTAGCTCTAATGGCATGGTAGCCTATATAAGCAAACTAAAATCTAAGCATGTAAATGCCTCTAGGTTACCAATTGAAACCTAAGGACAATCAATTACAAATAGCCAACCTGGTTTAATATAGAGCCAATTAATAATTTTCTTACTTTGCCTTCACATTTTTTTCAAATTTATATTGAATTTATTAGGATGATATTTATTAATAAAATAATATAGGTTTCGGACACTTTTTCTTTATAAAAGTTGCTCTCCCAAGTTCCTGTTGGTGGAATACTCCTAACCACTCCCATGCAGTTAGTGGTCCCTGATTTGCATTGATTTTTTGCACAAATACATTGCTATTATTAATGTGTTAGTTTATCTTTTATAACCCCTGTCTAAAACTAATACTGATATGAAGAATTGAGATGTTACACAGCTTGAGGAAGGAGTTGTCAATACAAATTTGCAAACAAAATACATTCAGATTAAATGATAATTCTTGGCACATATTAGAAAGGTTACTTACTCACTTGAGTCCCTAAATCAATGTTATACATGCTAAATTTTAAAAAGGGTAATCATTTAACATTCGATATGTTCACAGGTACAAAAATATGTAAACAAAATAAAAATTTACTTATAGAGAAGGGGAGACAAAATTTCTGTTTGATAATGAAAATATCAGAGCATATCTGCTCTACAACTGCTGTTTCCGCTTTTGTTGCTGCTGCTGTTACTTCTGCTTCTGATGCTCCCCACTGATGCTCCTCAGTCTCAAATTCAAATGTCCCCTCCTCCAAGTCTCCTCAGTCCTGAAGTCTCTTACCTATCAGTGCACTATAGTGCCTGTAGACATAAGGCTTATGGACAATAGTGGCGTGGGACCAATATCACATCAACCATTACATCAGTGTGGTGATGTCAACTTGCTGAGCTAGCTAGCCTATACCCCAAAATGCAGTCTTCTGGGCTGCTTACTTTGAAATGCCTGGGAACCAAGGTTAAGTCAGCTAACCCAAATATGCATGGGATCTGGAGTTAAGGCAAGCAGCCCAGGAAGTCAGGGGAGCTGATGTTGCTTGCAGTTTCTCAGGAGAATCAGAGCTCACATCCTGGTTTACACTAACTATTAGGGTCCCTTCAGAAACTATTCCATCTCTTTCAAATTCCTTTTTGAAGTTTCAATAATTTATACCCTTGATCTTAGCCAAAAGCTAAGAAGCAACCCAAAAATTTATGTAAAAATTACAAATTGCTCTTACAATTGAAAAGAAAAAATTTATTTTAGGTAAACAAAAACACTCTATATAACAAAAATTAAATCCACTTATTAACCTCTTGAATTTTTACTTTTAGCTTTCCTTAATTTACTCTAGGATTTGAATCCACTTATTAACCTCTTGAATTTTTACTTTTAGCTTTTCTTTATTTACTCTAGGATTTGCATTAAACAAAGTTCCCTGGAACTGGAAAATGTTTAAATATTTATTTATTCAATAATATTCATTAAGTAACAAATATTTATAGTTACTATTTTAAAGCACTTGGAATAAACTAAGGTAAGTATGATTTCACCTGACCTAGATCCACCTGACATGCCCACTAAGGGGCAATGCTCTGCCCATCTGGGTTGTTGCTCTGTTGCAACTGGAGCCATTCTAGCATCTGAGGTGGAGGCCATGGAGCCATTCTCAGCACTCGAGCCCACTTTGTTTAGATGGAGCCTTGGCTGCAGGAGGGGAAGAGAATATAGAAAGAAAAGAGAGAGGGTGGGGTGGAGAAGCATATGGGCACTTCTCCTGTGTGCCCTGGCTGGGAACCGAGCCCAGGACTTTCACACGCTAGGCTGATGGTCTACCGTTGAGCCAGCCCGCCAGGGAAAGATGTTCTTAATGTATAAAGAGCTCATAAAAATTGATAACAAAAGCACAAAAAACACCAGTCTTAAATATAGCCAGAGTCAGGAATAGACAAAAATATGAGTAATTAACTAGAAAAAAGAGACTAATTTTCAATTTCATTTTATGTACCACGAAGCACAACTCTCTCTCTTTCAGTTGGCCAGGTTAAGGTTTGCAAAATAAGGTTAGTCTCGGCCTTCCCACAAGCTTTCTGGAAATAAGTTTAATATTAAAAAAAATATATGTGACAAAGTTTGCTACAATATAAACAAATATACTATTCACAAAAATTTAGGGATATTTTCAAAATGAATATGAAGTAATAAAATATCCCCTAATTTTTGTGAGAAATATAGTTTCTCTTATAAATACCTATGTTTAAAATTTGCCAGAGGCCCTGGCCAATTGGCTCAGTGGTAGAGTGTCGGCCTGGCGTGTAGAAGTCCCGGGTTCGATTCCCGGCCAGGGCACACAGGAGAAGCGTCCATTTGCTTCTCCACCCCTCCCCCTCTCCTTCCTCTGTCTCTCTCTTCCCCTCCCGCAGCCAGGATCCATTGGAGCAAAGATGGCCCAGGCGCTGGGGATGGCTCCTTGGCCTCTGCCCCAGGCGCTGAAGTGGCTCTGGTCGTGGCAGAGCAATGCCCTCTGGTGTGCAGAGCATCGCCTCCTGGTGGGCATGCCGGGTGGATCCCGGTTGGGCGCATGCGGGAGTCTGACTGTCTCTCCCAGTTTCTAGCTTCAGAAAAATACAAACAAAAAAAATTTGTCAGAAATTCAAATTGATATTTCCAGCAAAAGTATATATTAAAGATTTACATATGTGTAACAAAGGCAATATTGTGGGGGAAAAAAATTAGCATGCTCTTTCCCTGCTGTCTCAAATCCTAATCTTCTCCACACTCCTGAGGCTTTCATCTGTGGGGAGGAGGATAAAAGAATAAGAGATAAAGAGGGCTGAAGGACAGGCCATAAAGATTATTGAAGCAAAGAATTTATTATTTAACCTATACTATCCAAAACAGGGTTTTTCAGTATGCATCAGAAAAGTCTTTGAATACCAGACATTGTGAAGAAAACACATTTTTTCTGAATTCCTTAGGGATATATCAAAATACAGGTATCAGGGGTGGGGGAATGAAGATTCTTCCCACTAGTTAAGACCCTTCTTTTGCCCCTGAATAGGCCTTGAGTAAGCAGGAGGTACATGAGAAAGTCCCGAAGTGACAATATTGTCCACACCCTGCAGCCCCCTCTGGCCCTCAAAGGCCTAGAATCTAACAGGTAGCAGCTCTTCAACCCAAAATGCGAATGAGACCTTGTCATGTTTTAGTTATCTGTAATCAGGACTCAGATTTGTTTAGCCATTACTCTGTAGAAATCATGGTAGACCCAAAGGATACAACATGAACCTGAAGAATTCTTTTTTCACTTCCATAAAGACAGTAAACCCTGATTACAAAGTGTTAGACCAATGAAATCCTCTTGAAATGGACAGAAAGAGTAAGATTTGTTTGTTTTTTCCCTAGAGTGTACCACATTTAACAGTATTTGTATCACCATTTTAGGCTAGTTCCACCATTGATTTTGGTCTTATTCCTAATTATAGTGGAACTGATTACAATTACAGCATTTAGGTCTTTTATGAATTACATCTTCACCTAGAGAATTATCTTTTTTTTTAAGGCTATAGTTAATAGGTTTTTTTTTCCTCCTTTTAAAAAAGTTCCAAATAATGAATGCATTTTGGCTTATAATAAAATTTAGACATCCTCACCATGATCTTTATGTCACTATTGATTTTTTTTTTATTTATTTATTCATTTTAGAGAAGAGAGACAGAGAGAGAGAGAGAGAGAAGGAGGGAGGAGCAGGAAGCATCAAGTCCTGTATGTGCCTTGACCAGGCAAGCCTAGGGTTTTGAACCGGCAATCTCAGTATTCCAGGTTAACTCTTGATCCACTGGGCCACCACAGGTCAAGCTATTGATTTTAAAGCATGAATTATGAAAAGCTTATTTAGTGTGCTTTTTTTCCTGTGACAGTAAGACATGATTCAGACACTTTACATTGTCTTTTCATTTTTTTTAAAAAAAAATTCTTTTTTTATTTTAGAGAAGGGGGGAGAGAGGGAGGGGAGGAGCAGGAAGCTTCAACTCCCATATGTGCCTTAACTGGGCAAGCCCAGGGTTTTGAACCGGCGACCTCAGCTTTCCAGGTCGATGCTTTATCCACTGCACCACCACAGGTCAGGCCACATTGTCTTTTCTAAGTAAGGTATTAGTAATATTAAATTTAAATTTACATGTCAGGGTTTCGATGCTTGATGCCACATGACTCTTCAATGACAAATGTTTATGATGCTGTTAAATAACAGTACTCACTTCTGTATTTGATTTCATAGTTATGTGACTCAATAAAATATGCTGAACACATGCTTTCATATAAACATATTGTATCATAATGAATACTTGTCTTTTTAAACTCACTCAAAATCGTAATCATACATAGTTGATCAAAATATTTAAATTCAATGAAGTAAAGATAGAAGAATGCATCAATTTTAACTTCTTATAATGCCAACACTAACACAATAATAATTTCTTACTCTACTAAGTACTATATTTATTCTGGTACACAACCTCTGTATTTTAATGAAAAATTTTATTACCAGTTAATGACCTGGTCATTTTACAATATTTGTATACAAAGAAACAAAGAAACACTGGAAAAAAAATAAGACCTGATCAAATTAATATCAGCATTATTGGATATAAAATTTTATCTACTCAGAAGAAAAATTGAAATGTGTCTTTAAAAGATAAATTATCCTTATTTTATAAACAGTATGAACAGTAGTCTGTTCTACCACATTAATATCTGGTGATTACAGAACCCTTAGCCTTCTGACTTAAGGGACGGACCTCATCTCTTCAAATGCAGACTTTGATTAAAAAGAAAAATAAATGAAAACCATTTTCTTGGTTTTTTACTGCCCATTTCACTGACATACACATTTAAATTTCATTTATAATATTTTTGTCTCTTACATGCTCATACTTCTCATCCCCACAACATATTGTCACCTTTCTTTCAGTCTCTGCAATAGTTCAAACCCAGTGAAAAGAATGCATGAAGACATTGTTTCAAAACTAATTAGAAAAAGTTAAGGAGCAAAAAGTTTCATAGAAGAATAAGCCAGAAAGAAGTTGATAAGAGAGAGAGAGCTCAGGGGAGTCCTAGTTGGAAAAGCTGGAAAGGATTGGAAATAGCTTACTGTATTTTAGCATATGAAAAAGTTCTGGATTGGTGAAAGAACCCCAAGATTTTGAATCAAAATTCTTAGGTTTTCATTCCAGCTCTGACTCTTAGCTATGTGTCACCTCCACAGGATTTGTAACATCTTATTAAAGAGAGATAATATTTATATCAAAGATTTTGAGGATTACCTCAGATAATTAGTATTATACAATAAAAATGTATGAAATAAATTATAATATGTTAGTGTAAGTTATCATTAAGTTAGAAAGGTGATGGCTCAATATTTTTATTGGATGGTTAATTTACTCAGGTTAGTACTTTTGGAAATAACTATGCCATTGATCATTGTTGCATTTTATTCTTGTTAAATGGTTTCTTATATCTATCTGTTCCTCTCCCCTGAGTTCATGAGAAACAACAAGTGTATAAACCAATTCACTTAACGTTACTGATTGTATTGTGCTAGGAAATTTAAATGCATTAATTTCCTTTGTAATATTTACAATAACCTTATAAGAATGTTGTTTTCTCTACATAAGAAATTATGTCCTAGAGAAACAAATCAGGGTAATAGGTTTATATTTTATACTAGTTTGTTGCCCCCGTGTATTTCTTTTCCCTCATTCATCTATAGCTAGAATAGTTTATACCCAATGCCTCAGGAAAAATAACACCGAGTTTTTCAATTTATGATAATATATCTTAATTTCTTTCTCAAACTATAGTTCAATAAGTAACTAATAATTGGTTAATTTTAATTAATTTCTTACTATACAACAGAAAAGTTTGTAAATATCTTAAATTATTTCATCTAATCTTTTGAAAAATACTAGAAGATAATGTGTTATGAGTATACATATTTTTTAGATCCTGTCACAGATCTGAAATAAGGTATCTCTCCCAGCTCATGTAGATATCAAGAGGGAGAATGGGGTTCTAAAACTTCCTAAGCTTTACCCAAAGGGAAGACTTAAAAGACTGTTGGGGTTCTTTTACCCTATATCGTTCTACCTTTTGGATAAGCCCAATTAAAGGGAAAATGATTTTTATAAAAATAGCAGATTTGAAGATCCAAGGATATAGTGCAGCTGTGCCCTTAAAATGTGGTTAGACAGTAGAGGAATTACAAAAGCCCAGAATTACCTGAAGCCCATCATCAAACCAAAGTAGAAAAAAAAATGCTAATGTGGTACATCTAGAAAAATGGCCAAAATGCAACTTGTTGACCTAATACCATATCCATGTGTCCCAGCATTGCAATTAAAATAGTATAGTTTCAATTGATGCATAAAAAAAGCACAGAGAATGGAGTATGTGACAACCCTGCTAAACTTCTCAGAACTCTAGAACATCTTTAGATCAGCCAGATCTTCACAAGAGCTTTAAGGTGGAGAGGAAGGGAAGTAGAAATAATGGAACTAACCAAGTAGCTGTCCAGACCTGAAATGCCCATAACAGTGTCTGCATGAACAGAAATCATAGAACACAATGGGATAACCACTAAGAAGGGTTTTTCATAAAGGTATTGAAGGTTCCTAACCAGTGTGAGTTCCTCCAAAGACAAAGAATGTGTTGAAATTACTTTATTATTTTCCAATATTCTATTAAGTTGAATGTAAATTATTAAAAACATAATGCAGGCCCTGGCCGGTTGGCTCAGCAGTAGAGCGTCGGCCTAGCGTGCGGAGGACCCGGGTTCGATTCCTAGGCAGGGCACACAGAAGAAGCGCCTATTTGCTTCTCCACCCCTCCGCCGTGCTTTCCTCTCTGTCTCTCTTTTCCCCTCCTGCAGCCAAGGCTCCATTGGAGCAAAGATGGCCCAGGCGCTGGGGATGGCTCTGTGGCCTCTGCCTCAGGCGCTAGAGTGGCTCTGGTCGCAACATGGCAACGCCCAGGATGGGCAGAGCATCACCCCCTGGTGGGCAGAGCGTTGCCCCATGGTGGGCATGCCGGGTGGATCCCGGTCAGACGCATGCGGGAGTCTGTCTGACTGTCTCTCCCCATTTCCAGCTTCAGAAAAATGAAAAAAAAAAAAAAAAAAAAAAAAAACATAATGCACACTAAATGTGTAGAATTTAATGAATCTTGATGAATTTGTACCCTCATGTAACCACCAATCATAACAAGAAATAGAACATTTACATCACCCGAGAAAACTTGTGTGCCTATCAATTATGATATATCCCACTCTAAATAGGCACTCTTTCTATTTGTTCTATTTCTTTCTAGATTGCTTTATTTATATTTAGTGTATGCATTTACATATAAATTTTATAATTATCTGTTCATTTCTTTAAGTAGACTTTTAACTTGTCAGGGATTGTACCCTAAATTCTGTCTCCTTAGTACTCAGTATCTGCTAATATCTCTATTGTTTTCTCAGCCTTGAAGTTATTGGGAGTCTCAATCTATTGCATGTATAGCTCAAATAAATCAAGGATCTGAGAAGGAGTTTGTATGCAAATTTGAGCCCCAATTTATGACTTCCTTTTCTATATTATTTTTTTTCTTTTCTAGTACTTTTTAGTATGGTATAATTAGAATAACATTATATTAGTTTCAGATACATAACAAAATGATTTGATATTTGTATATACAGGGGTCCTCGGGTAATAAGAGAGTTCCATTCCTATAACAGTGACATAACTCGAATCTTGGTGTATGTCAAAACACACCATAACCCAAGTCACTTACCTATCCTACTACAGTTGTAAAATCATAATCTATAAAAACACAACTAAGCCACAGAAAAAGGGAAAGGAAATAAATATACTGTACTGTATACTGTACTGCAGTAACAAAAAAAATGACAAAAAAATAAATGTAAAAAAAATTCTTTATTCCTGTGGTTGGCTTGCACACTGGAAGGGGCATTACAAGGTAAGAGAAAGTGACCTACTGGGAGGAAGAAGCTGGAGAGGCAGGAGAACCTGCAGAAGGTGCTGGAGATACTGGGTTAGCTGAATAGGATTGCCTAAGGAACCTGCAGGAGACACTGGAAATGATTCTACCTGTACTACAGGTGTTTCCTCTCGAGAAGCAGCTGATGGAGAGGGTACAGGATCTGTTGCAGGCCTCTCTACCTTCTTAAAGAATAGTTTCAGGCTAGTCTGGAAGGTTTGTGACTTCTTTTCTTCCAAAATCTGCATATAGCATTGCAAGGCATCCATAACAGTTCTGTAGACCTTACTGAATGTGTCATTACCAGGGTCCTCAGCCTGAAATTTTGCCAACCTATTCTCCTCCATAGAAAAACCTTCTGCCAAACTCTTAGAAGTAAATATGTTGGGTTCTGGGGTTTCTATTTCCTCCTCTTCAATCAGCTGCTTCTCTAGCTGAATGAGGTCCTCAGAAGACAGCTCCTTTCCATGAAAGTGAACATCAAAAACTCAAAACGTCATATGTCAAGACTGTCATAACCCATGGACCTCCTGTATTGTGAAATGATCACCATAAAATGTCTAATTAATATCTGTCCCCTTATGTAGTTACAAAATGGTTTTTCTCTCATGATGAAAACTTTTAAGATCTACTCTCTTAACTTTCAAATATGCAATACAGTACCATTAACTAGAGTTACCATGCAGTACATTATACTGTCAAGACTTATTTATTTATTTATTCATTTTTTAATTAAGAGGAAGGGAGAGTGTAAAATAGACTCCAGCATTTGCCCTGAAAAATATCCATCCAGCAGACACCATCGGGGACTAATGTTCAAATCAACTGAGCTATTTTTAGCACCTAAGACTGATGTGCTTGGACCAACCAAGCTATTCTCAGGGCCCAGGTCTGAGGCTCGAACCTACTGAGCCACTGACTATGAGAGTAGAAGAGGGAAAGAAAGGGAAGAGGGTAGGAGAGAGAAGCTGATTTCCTGACCAAGAATCAAACCTGGGACATTCATATAACAAGCCTATGCTCTACCCACTGAGCAAACCAGCCAGAGCAAGACTTGTTTATTATCTAACTAGAATGTTGTAGCTTTTGACACCCTTCCACCACTTCCCCCACCTACTAACCCCATTGCTTCTGGCAACCAACTACCAATCTTATCTAAAATCCATATACAAATTAGATCACCTGGTATTTGTCTTTCTGTGTCTGACTAATTTCACTTAGTATAATAGCCTCAATGTTCACCCATGTGGTCACAAATGGTAAGATTTCATTATTTTTTATGGCTGATTAATATTCCATTGTATATGCATGTCACAATTTCTTTATTCATTTACCTGTCTATGGACACTTAAGTTGTTTGTGTAGCTTGGCTATTATAAATAAGGCTACAGTGGACATAGGTATGTATATATCTATTCAGGTTAGTGTTTTTATTTCCTTCAGATAAATACCCAGATATAGACCTCTTAGCTTGTGTGCTAGTTCTATTTTTACTTTTGTGGAAACCTCCACACTGTTTTCCACAGTGACTGCATTAATTTACATTTCTACTCACAGTGCACAAGAGTTCCTTTTTTTCTACATCATCTAACATCTCTAACATTTGTTGTTTCTTGTTTTTTATAATAATCCTTCTAACAGCTTTAGGTGATACCTCACTGTGTTTTTGATTTGCATTTCCTTGATGATTAGTGATGTTGGGCACCTTTTCATATACCTGTTAGTCATCTGTATGTCTTCTTTAGAAAAATGTCTATTCGGAGGATATTTTGTTCATTTTTAAATCAGATTCTTTGGTCTTTTGCTATTGAGTTGATGAATTCTTTAGATATTTGACCCCTTATTCAATACGGTAGTAACTTAAGATACGAACAGACCAACATACAAATTTTTTAAGATACGAGCTGTGACTCAGTCCGTATTTTTGTTCGAGATCCGAGTGAAATTCCTAGACACGAGTCGTGATTCGGAAACCGCAGCTAGTTGGTGCATTGGCGCATGGGTCCAGATTCAGCAGTTTGATATACGAGTTGACTGACTTACGAGCTCAGTTACAAAATGAATAAATTTGTATCTCAAGGTACCACTGTATATGATATACAAATATTTTCTTCCATTTAGCAAGTTGCCTTTTTATTTTGCTGGTAGTTTCCTTTGCTGTGCAGAAGCTTTTCAGTTTCATGTGTTTATTTTAACTTTTCCTTTTTTCAATTTTGATATCAGAGTCAGGAAATAATCAAGACCTATATCAAGGAGATTGTTACCTATGTTTTCTTCTAGGAGTTTTATGGTTTCAAGTCTTATATTCAGTTTTTAATCCATTTTTAGTTAATTTTTCTAGATGGTATAAAATAGTAGTCCAGTTTTATTCTTTTGTGTGTGGCTGTCTAGTTTTTAAAATATTATTTATGAAGGAACTGTTCTTTCCCTAATCTATATTTTTGTCATTAGTTAATTGACCATATATCCTTGAGTTTATTTCTGGGCTCTGGGTTCTGTTCCATTGTTATATGATGTCTGTTTTTATGCCAATACCATAGTGTTTTAACTACAATAGCTTTGTAATATTGTTGACATCAGGGAGTGTGACACCTCTCAAATAAGAGCAAAGCATTTGGGAGAAGTTTATATGTAGATTTTGGACATCGTATTTATGACTTCTCTTTTTAGGGTATTTTGTATTTTTTTTCACTATCTGGCTTCTTCTTTTTTTTTTAATTTTTCTGACATGAGAAGCAGGAGGTAGAGAGACAGACTCCCACATGTGCCCCACCAGGGTCCACCCGGCAAACCCACCATGGGGCGGGATGATGCTTTGCCCATCTGGGGCATTGCTCTGTCGCAACTGGAGCCATTCTAGGGCCTGAGGCAGAAGCCATGCAGCCATACTCAGCACCAGGATCAACTTTGCTCCAATGGAGCCTTGGCTTGTGTGAGGGGAAGAGAGAGATAGAGTGAAAAGAGAGGGGGAAGGATAAAGAAGCAGATGGGTGCTTCTCTTCTGTGCCCTGGCTGGGAATTGAACCTGGGACATTCACATGCTGACCAGTGCTCTACCAGTGAGCCAACCAGCCAGGGCTTCTTTTGATTTTAAACTTGACCTATAATGTCTCAGTCCATTAGAACTCTACTGTTTGATTGAGTTCTGTTTTATAGGCCCTGTATAGTGGAAAAAAGATGGATAAATATGGATTTCACACAGTCTTTTCCTTTCTTTCAAGGACCAGATACCTTCTGATTCGTATTTTGATCAACCTAAAGTATCTTCACAGTTACTTTTTAAATATAGTTTGTCTAGCTAGAATGAATAATTGTAATTGAAAGATACTTTAATTTTTATATGATACTCTGATATTTTCAGCAATCCCTTAATAAGATACCATATAGATCTCTAATGCTCAGGTTCAACTATAGAGCAAAGGTGGCAAAGAACCTGAATGAACACAGGGCTGTTTTATTTCTGAATTTATTTTTAACATCTCATAGAATGAATTGTGTAAGAGAAATAAAGTTCAGCTATAGGTAAGTAAACTGACACTTACTGTTTGGCCTCAGATAAGTACTCATTGTAGAGGTTAAATAAATTCCTAAGCCTAAACTTCTGGTAAATAGTAAAGCCAGATTTTCAATATGTCTTTGGAGTTTAAAATAGAGCTTTTAATATCAATATAATAAAACTGTGCCAACATCATTTTAAATTTATGTGTATCCACGAATTCCCTTTGAATAAAAGGGTATACACGTGTGAGCATTGGGAATCTTGTGAGAGAAGGCACTTTTAAGAAATAATAAAGTTATATCCTTGATCTTATCAAGGTCATTTTTTGTTCGACATAACAAACACTTACATGACGCTTACTTGGTACAAATTACCATTCAGTGGTTTTCACAGATGTTGATGACATAACCTCCATTACAGTCTGATGAGATAAGTGTTGTTTTATTCCCTTTTACAGTGTCAGGATCTGTGGCGGGTCGAAGATTTTACCCTGCTTTCCAACTACACAACAGTTGCATAAATATGGAGAGAAAACACAAATCTCAAGGGTTAGAGACAGAAAACTTCTTATCTAATGGTATAGCAGAAGCGTGAACTTCATGCTCACATCAGTTCCTCTTGCCTGCCAATTCCCACAGAAGAGACACCCAGGCAGGGCTAGGTGGATGCTGTGTACATGGTGGATGTGTGTCATCAGCAAGAAACACCGCGCTTAGTGAAACCTCAATCTCTGAAGGGGACTGCTAGCAAACCTGCACATCTTTGTACTTGAAGAGAGTCATGAGCTATATCAGGGGTCGGGAACCTTTTTGGCTGAGAGAGCTATGAATACCACATATTTTAAAATGTAATTCCATGAAAGCCATACAATGACCTGTGTACCTTACGTATTATCCAATAAAAATTTGATGTTGTCCCAGAGGACAGCTGTGATCAGCTCCAGCCACCCGTAACCATGAACATGAGCAGTAGGAAATGAATGGATTGTAATACATGAGAATGTTTTATATTTTTAACGTTATAATTTTTTTTTTATTAAAGATTTGTCTGCAAGCCAGATGCAGCCATCAAAAGAACCACAGTTGGCTCACGAGCCATAGGTTCTTGACCCCTGAGCTATTGTATATTATTCTGTTGAGGAGACAAATCTGCATTCTGCCTGGCCTGTGGTGGCGCAGTGGATAAAGCGTCGACCTAGAAATGCTGAGGTCGCCGGTTCAAAACCCTGGGCTTGCCTGGTCAAGGCACATATGGGAGTTGATGCTTCCAGCTCCTCCCCCCCCCCCCTTCTCTCTCTCTGTCTCTCCCTCAACTCTCTAGAAAAAATGAATAAATAAATAAATTAAAAAAAATCTGCATTCTGTCCACAGGGAGACTCTATCTTTATCTTTCTAGACTGTTTGCTACCAAACATCCTTTTAAAGTTAGACTAGGTGAAAATCTGTCACCAGACATGTGAAAGTATCATGAAGAATGGTACCCCAACATGCATGTGAGGAACTTAAAATTGAGTAATTTGCCCAGGATCGATCATTCAGTTAGTAATTGGAATTATAAAGCTTGAAAATCAGGGCCCAGAGTCTTGTTCTTAACCACTACTGATTTGTTTCTTTGTATCACTTCTCCACATGTGGAAACATCACTAAATGTTAACTGATTAGTAAACTTTTGTCTTACTGTAAGGTTTTAGGCACTTAAAGAGTATCTTTTGTTTCCAGGAGGGAGGTATATTGAATCCTCCTCCAAAATCCTTGGGAATCTCTTCCTTAAAAACATCCAGAATAATTTTTTTTAAATTCCTTTAGGCCCCATCAAGAATGGTGGCATCAGACTTACCTTCTCTTCTACCTAGGAGCACAGTCTCTTTGGGTCTTTCTCACACAAATGGTGTTGGTTCTGAAAATTATACAAAGTGACAGAATTATACAATGTTGTACTAAAAGGGAACTCTTGTGTAATTTTACAAATTGAAAATAAGGAACATAGGCCAAATAGTTAAAAGAAACGTTCATAGTTAATAAAGCCAGCATGAGACAACATCAGCTTTCTGACTTCCATTCTGTTTTCCACTGTATACTGTGGTAAGATGAACCTCACACTTCAAATTTTATACTAGAATTTTCTGTTCTTAAATTGTTTGAAAACACAATTTCACTAGTCTTCTTTGGAGCTCTAAGGATATTCACAAGTAAAAATAAACACTTGATAGATTTGTTTTTAATCCAAGGACAATGATTTTAAAAGTCTAAATGTAATTAACAGATTTTTTTTTTAATTTCTAACTTTTAAATGGACTCAAATTACTCACGAAGACAAAGAACATTTCCTGGGACCAATAAAGCAATTATAGAAACAAATACCTTCTATTCAGGAAAATGAAAATAGACTCAAGTAGAGGACCTATTTATATCTATTTCTCCTGAGGCTTTCTTTTCTAAAAATTCTGGAATGAGTTTTAAGCTGAAGTAAAATCCGAGTACTAGATGATTCAATTATATAAATGCATTAATTATATATGGAACAGATTCTATTTTATATGTTCTCTTTTTCTTTCTACTTTCCCTTATGACTAGGAGAATTGTTTTTAGAAACATGTGTTTCCATGGGTCTGAGAAGGTAAATGTTCTATAATGTGCATCATGTAGAAATACAGTTTGAATTACTGTGTCTTCTATTATCACTCCTCCAGGTCTGGTTATTTTGTAAAGGGTAATACAATTTTAGTATTGGTAAGATGCATTACTAAAAGTGTCCACAGGCCTTTCATCTAATTTGAAAGCACTATACTATTATGGTTTCATAAGTTGGTAATTAAGCTTAAGAGTAGACTGGAAGAAGTTTAAAAGCTGATATCCTCTCTCTGCAGGACCACAACCCACACTGTATTTTAAAAACCAAGTATGTTCTTTTTACTGTTGTTAAATAATATTGTTTGCACTATCACTTTTTAATCAAGATTCTTTTTATATACATCTATATGTATATAATAAGAACAATAATCATACTGTACAGTTATTTTGGGAATATATAGTTTATACTAAAAAAAAGGAATTAAAGAAAAAGTTCTTTTGAAATTTAGAAAATTTGAAGAAAAAACAAACCCTATGACTCATTTCAAACATGATTGTCAAATAGAAGTAGGTATGTGTGGATGACCACCTTCCCTCTCCTCTGCTCTTCTTTCAGTGACCCAGTGGTATTTTTTTTTAATTTTTTATTTTTTTACAGGGACAGAGAGCGAGCCAGAAAGAGGGAAAGATAGGGACAGACAGACAGAAATGCAGAGAGATGAGAAGCATCAATCATTAGTTTTTTGTTGCAACACCTTAGTTGTTCATTGATTGCTTTCTCATATGTGCCTTGACCACAGGCCTTCAGCAGACCGAGTAACCCCTTGCTCGAGCCAGTGACCTTGGATCCAAGCTGGTGAGCTTTTTGCTCAAACCACATGAACCTGCACTCAAGCTGGCGACCTCGGGGTCTCGAACTTGGGTCTTCCATATCCCAGTCCGACGCTCTATCCACTGTGCCACCTCCTGGTCAGGCGTGACCCAATGGTATTATGTTCTCATTTCTCTTTTTCTGACTTGAAATCTCCTCTCAGATTCTTAATTAATTGTAATGGTGTGGTCAACTCCTACTTCAAGACTACCTATTATAGGACATTTTTATTTTAAAGGAAATATTTATAAAAACCTTTAAGTTGAAAAGATTAAGGTCCAATATTTGACTATCCAGTATTTAGAGGAACTTGTGACATTTTTTAAAAATCTCTGCAACCCTGCCAGATATATCCACTTTAAGTTAAAGTTTTCACTCACAAGTCCCCCTGGCACAATAGTCTCTGTGCCTTTCCATAAGACTCTGTATTATAGCCACTTCCATTCAGAACTAGTACACTCTGCACAAAGACTGATAATATTAGACATTTAACATTTCTACTTTGATTTTTGATATACTGTCAATTAATACCCTGTAAAAATACAGTTCTAATGTATCTTTGACACTTGTGGTTGTTGACACATTAGCACTATCAATTTTCAGAAGCTATAAACTACATTTTTTGGAATTCCTTTCCTGTACTATTTGCAGCTATTAGCTAAGGTGAGGAACCGATGAGAAATTTGAAAGGTGGAAAGAAATGAAGAAACCAGGATTTTCAGTGCGTCAGAATTTTCAGGCTAGCCACTGATGGGACAGGGGACCAAAGCCCTCCTTGCCAGGCAGTGTGCAGCCTTTCCCAAGATGTGGGGCCTCCTTCCCCTCATCATGCTACTGATGTTGGATCTGATTCTTGGCTGCCATATTTTTGTTGGAAATTCTAATTCCTACATGAAACTCTTTATTCTCATGATAGTTGGAGTAGTTTTGTGTCCCCAACCAAACCCAGTCTGATATAGGTTTTAGAAAAAAAATTAAGACTCTTTTTAGTGCAGCAAACTACTTTCACACTTATAGAGAATAAAGAAGAATGAGTCATATTATGCCAAAAACATAAGTAATTTTCCAAACATAATTTGTTTTACACATGACTTTGATTTGTGAAAGGGGAAAAAATTTTAATTCTCTCATTTAAATGTTTAACTTCCTTTTTTATAAACATCTAAAATGAGGGGGCTTAGATATGTTAAAAGATATATTCAATACCATAACTTTTTTTAGACATTTCACAGTATTGGGATTTTCTTTTAGATTTCAATATGTAAAATTTTATTTGTTCTATAAAATCTTCACATAAATGTGTTCTAATTTATTCACATAATTTCTAGATGTTTTCTAATATATTTCCATAGAAAATACTGAAATATAAGATATTTATATTTATCTTATTCCTAGAAATTTTCTTTTCTTTTCTTTTTTGTATTTTTCTTAAGTGAGAAGCAGGGAGGCTTCCACATGAATCTGACTGGGATCCACCTAGCAAGCACTAGGGGGCAATGTTCTGCCCATCTGGGACATTGCTCCATTGCAACCAGAGCCATTTTAGCACATGGGGCAAGGCCATGGTGCCATCATCAGCACCCAGGCCACTTGCTTTGGTGAAGCCTTGGCTATGGGAAAAGAAGAGAGAGATAGAGAGAAGGAAGAGGGTGTAGAATGGAGAAGCAGGTGGTTGCTTCTCCTGTGTGCCCTAACCAAGAATTGAACCTGAGACATCTACATGTGGGGGCGATGCTCTACCACTGAGCCAAATGGCCAAGGTGATAGGAATTATCTAGTATAATTCTATGTAATATATATAAAGAATACTGAATATATCAATATCTTCTATTTCTTATTAAGTCGCAGCCTACAAAACCATCATTACCTCACAAAATGGGCTCAAACAAAAATTTTAATTTTAAACAATATCTTCTCTTTTCATTGTACTGAAAGTCAATGGTACATGAAGAAATTGTTAAATCAGTGAATAGTACTATTCTCATCAGTCAGGTTGAAGAAAGTGTGACCAAGAGAAAGCTAAGCAAGATTATTTACTGAATCAAATGCTAATTTCAAAGTTTTATCACAAAAAAATTATACTTTCAAAATGTTACCATGCCTCACTTATGTATAAAAATAACACAAATTAAGAACTACATTTTTAAACCTGTGCTTTTATCACAGAAAGCTCTGTCATTTGTAAAGGCTATTTCAAAGTACATTGATATTAAATAAACTATGCATCAAGGATTTTCTTAATGTGGCAGTAACACATGTCAAGCTAATGCTTCAAAAAGAAAGTCGGTGTTGTATTTAACCTGAATTTCTTTTTGTTCCAATAAAGAATGCATTGTTCTTTAATTAAATCCCATGTGCTCCAGTTCACCAGGAAGCACACTGAATAAGTTGTCCTGGTGGGACACCACATTATCAATGTGCAATGCATAAAACTCAAAGCATCTGTATTGTATTCAGAACTAAGAGCTCAAGCATGAAACAACTCTTTGTGTTCTTTATCTAAAGAACAACAATGGTACCTAGTAGATAGTTTGCTCAAAGGTGAATGTATGCATCTTTAAAAAAAATCAATATATTTGTGAGACCATTTCTGTTATGAAAGAAAAGAGGATACAAAGGAAAAGAAAGAAATAGAAATACAATGAGAGTAAAGAGAACAGCTTAAGGGAAGTTAAGAGATGAGAAAAGTAGTCACCATTATCAGATGCTGAGAAAAGAAAGATGGGGAGAACAAAGAAAAAACATTTGATTTAATTAGAAAAAGATTATAGATTCTTTATCAATTTTTTAAATTGATATGTATGTTTCTTTCTATGCCCATATATTCTCAAAGAACACACAAAATTTAACAATTTTTTTTAATTTGTAAAATTAAATTTAACAGGGTGACATTGATCAACAAAAGTATATAGATTTTGGTAAACATCTTCCCATCATTTGGACAGTCGATTATGTTGTATGCTCATCACCCTAAGTCAAATCATCCTCCATCACCTCATACCCTCTTTTACCCTTCCCCCACCTCCCTCTCCCTCCCTCTATCCCTTATCCCCCTCCCCTCGGTAACTACTGCGCTCTTATCTATGTCCATGAGTTTTAATTTTGCATTTCACCTGTGTGTGGAACCATACATAGTTTTTAGCTTTTTCTGATTTACTTATTTTACTCAGTATAACGTTCTCAAGGTCCATTTATGTTGTTGTAAATGATACCATGTCATCATTTCTTATGGCTGAGTAGTATACCATTGTACATATGTACCACATCTTCTTTATCCAATCCTCTATTGAAGGGAACTTTGGTTGTTTCCATGTCTTGGCCACTGTGAATAGTGCTGCAATGAACATGGATGTGGGTGCATGTGTCTTTACATACGAATGTTTCAAAGTTTTTGGAGTATATACCCAGTAGAGGGATTGCTGTGTCATATGGTAGTTCTATTCTTAATTTTTTTGAGGAACCACCTTACTTTCTTTCTTAATAGTTGTACTAATTGCATTCCTACTGGCAGTGACTAAGTGTTCCTTTTTCTCCATAGCCTCTTCAACATGTTATTTCCTGTCTTATTGATAATAGCCCAACTAACAGGTGTGAGTTGATATCTCACTGTAGTTTTGATTTGCATTTCTTGAATTTTGATGAGTTAAGTTCTTAATACTCTCAACTACCAGTTACTTTTGCTATCACTATGCCTTTTACACTGCACAGTCAAATAGATGCTTATTTGGAACTGGCTCAAGAGTTATCACTAACCATATTTTACAAAAGAACAAAATTCAAGAGAAATGTTTAGCAATAACTTTTTTTCCCAAGAAAGCACATTGTTTTTCTCATTTGTACTTTGGGTAGCTCTCAAAAGCAACTTGTTTTTAATTATTCAAAATATTTGGTGTTTCAGCACAATTACTTTAGCCAACTTGATTAAATCTTTAACCTTCATAAACTCAACCCTTAAGGAATTGCCTTGTTTTAAAACGTTTACCCTTGTTAAAGAGCAAATTTAAACTTAAGGCATTTTAGGGAAACTGTTGTTGTGAGTTTGATTTGTGAAATCAAAATATGTTGAAACCTCATTTACTTTAACACTCTATTTTTTCATACTTTTTATGTTCTTTAGACTGGATGGGAGATGATTTATCACAGGTGTCATAATTAATTTTGGAGATTTTCCTTCTCAGGAAATGTTGAGGTAGCAAACTTACTGTTTTAATTAAATTTTATCCTTGCCTGACCAGGCGGTGGTGCAGTCAGAGCATCGGACTGGGATGCGGAGGATCCAGGATTGAGACCCCAAGGTCACCAGCTTGAGCACGGGCTCATCTGGTTTGAGCAAAGCTCACCAGCTTGGACCCAAGGTTTCTGGCTTGAGCAAGGGGTTACTCTGTCTGCTGTAGCCCCTCAGTCAAGGCACATATGAGAAAGCAATCAATGAACAACTATGATGTCACAACAAAAAACTAATGATTGATTATTCTCATCTTTCTCCATTCCTGTCTGTCTATTCCTATCTATCCCTCTCTCTGACTCTCTCTCTGTCTCTGTAAAAAAAAATGATGTTATATTTTATCCTCAACTATGAGAGAATTTTCAATGGAACATTTCATGAAAGAATCAGAGTCTACATAGAAATAAATATTTGTAAGATACTTATAGTTTTAAAAAGTTATTTTTGAATTTTGAGCCATAGTACAATAAATATCTCTATTAAATTTTTATAAACATAATTTCACATTAAAATAAATTTATGTTTATATAAATTACTTAGCCAACATATTGATTTTAAAATTTATGTTAGTTGCCAATTTATTTTACTATTAAAATATTTGAAAGTTAATAATTGTTTTATTCTTACAATTAATCACTAATAATCATTATTAAATATTATACTATTTTACTCAGAATAATGCCTTTTTCTTGCTTTTTCAAACAAAAAGTAAGTACGGTGATTTTCACTGCAATTACATCTGTAATTCTAACCGTTTTTTAAAGTGAATATTTGCTATTCAGGTCATGTCCCTATTACCAATGTTGTGTTATTGGTGAGATAGCATGATAGGATTTATGCTAACATAATCATTGATCACACACAAGTTCATAAATGTCAGAAAAGAAAAGAAAGTTAGCGTGAGTGACATCAGAGAAATGGTGGAGGAGGGCTCCTGATACCTCTCCCAGAAATTTTAACAAATTCAACAACTAGAGACAGAAAAACAATCCC
Source organism: Saccopteryx bilineata (assembly GCF_036850765.1). Classification (NCBI taxonomy): domain Eukaryota; kingdom Metazoa; phylum Chordata; class Mammalia; order Chiroptera; family Emballonuridae; genus Saccopteryx; species Saccopteryx bilineata. The sequence goes on along the minus strand of NC_089495.1, from coordinate 59,740,922 downwards.
AGGAGCATTTAAAATACACATACACCAAACAAAGGTACAATTGGGTGAAATGGTAGCTGAATTTTAATCCACTCTGAAGGAAATAAGACAGAGAACAGAGTACTCCGCCTTCCTCACTGACCTGAGCAAGGGTTGCTTTCCTCACTGACCTGAGCAAGGGTTGCTTTCCTCACTGACCTGAGCAAGGGAGCTGAGAGAAAGTGAGGGCTGGGAGCATGGAAAAAGCTGGGCTAGGGAAGAGACATTCAAGTCAAGGAGAGAGTGTGCCCATGGCTCAACCCACATGGAGTGCAGAGCTAACACCAACAGCAAACCCCAGCAGAGGTGGGTGAACAGTTGTTGCCTTGTTTACTCCCGATATCCTGGTTGGCAAGTGCAGACAGTGTACGAGTGGTTCGTCCTAGCACCCCGGGCATGGGTGCCCATGTTCCTGGACAGAGAGGCTAGGTCAGAGACTGTCAGCAGTAGCCTTCTGTGTGGGCTGTGACCAGACTCTCGGTGTAATCCCTGCTCCCTGAACAATAGCACGCGAAGAGTGTGCAAAAGCCGGCTTCTCTACACCCTGGGCCTCTCTGGGAGGGGCAACTCCGCCAGTCATACAGGCTAACAAAGCACATTACCCGGGAAGAAAAAATACAGAAGTGCTAGGGGGACGGGCACGCAGGCAACTTGCAGACAGTTTTTAGAGAGCAGACCCATGGATCGGATCACTGAAAGGAAGGAGCCTAACCCACAGCCTGCTCACTGTCCAGCTGGCTAATGCTGGCAGCAGCTCTGGCTGACAATGTCTTCTTTCTCAGGTCTTTGATCTAAGAGAACCCCAAGGAGAGATGTGATATTTTTTAGGGCCTCTTGCTCTTCACACAGTGTCTGGGGCAATTTCCTGCCAGCCGATACAGGGTAAAAAACATATTTCTATAGAACAGACCTCAGAGAGCACTGCAGAAGTTGGGCAGGCTAGGCTGTAGGCTTCTTAACAAGGGAGAAGCTTGCAGAGAGCAGTCCCATGGAGTGCTAAGGCAAATTTAACTAGACATACCCAGGGAACCTTAGAAAGGAGCCTGAACAGGTGTCAACTTGTCCCCCTACATGCTTAAGCTAGTGGCTCTGGTCTGCAGAGCTTTCATACTCAGGGCTGTGCTCTAAAAGGACCTGGAGGAGGGACTTGGCAGCTTTTAAGACCTCCTGGTCTGCAGGCAGTGACTAGGGCATCTTCCTGCCAGCCAGTACAGGTTACAAAGTGCAAAAAGCCTAGGGAGAGTGGACCCAGAGAATGCTGAGACATACTAGACATGCCTGGAGCTCGTGGAAAGACACCTTGAGAACAATTGGCTCTCAGCCCTGCCTGATTATGCTGGCGGCTCTGGCTGTCAAAGCCTTACCCAGAGCCCTGCATTGACTGGGGATAGAGCTGGGATCTGGTAGCTCTTAGGGCCTCTTGCTCTCCAGGCAGTGGCAGGGGCAACTTCACAGCTGGATCACCAGGCTGCTGGTTCAGGAAGGAGAGACTTGGAGAGAGGCTGTGGGAAAACAAACTCTCCCATTGTTGGAGCCTGCAAATGCTAACAAGCCCCAACTACCAACGAGACTGAGGCCTAGTATAGGTCATCACCATAGTGACACATAAACTGCAAATCTCTACCTAAGCATGCCACAGGGGCAGAGGCTGGGGTACAGTGCCACTGACCAAAAAGAGAGAGAAGAAGGAAAAAGGAAGAAGATAACCTCTCAAAATCAAGAATAATCCACAGTCTTTATAACTTTTTCCACATTTTTATTTCTTTCATTTTTTATCTTTATTTTATTTCTTCTACCTTGGTTCTTTTATCCTCTTTTCATCTTATTCTTTTATTTTCATCTTGAACTTCATTACCCATAAGTGTTACATTTCCCATTCCTTTTTGTTCTTTCTTTCTTTCTAGCTATAAGGGTTACATTTCAAAAATCTTAACTCTCTCCCTTTTTTTCTCCCTCTCTTTTGGCTTCTTCTTTTCTCTTTCACTTTTCCTCTCATTTGATCCTCAGTCACAAACAAATTATTTTATTTTGGATTCAACATTTTTTCTTTGTGGCATTTTGTGTGCTTTTTACTTTGCTTTTTATCTCATTACCATTCTCCATTTCCCGGTTCTCCATTCTACATAGTTTTTGTTCCACTTAATACAACAGAATTTTATTTTCTTTTTCTTGTTTTCTTCTTTTCTCTTTCACTATATCTCTCATTTGACCATCATTTACAATCAAATTATTTTATTCTTGATCCAAATTTTTTCCTTATAGTATTTTGTGGGGCCTTACCTAGTTTTTTGCCCCTTTGTCACTTCTCCCCAATTCAGGCCCTTTATTCTAGGTAGTTTTTGTTCTATTTAGCACAATATAATTCTCAGTGTTTCACTGTATTTTCTCAAAAATTAATTTTTTAAAAAAAATATTTTATTTTATTTTATTCTTTATCCATTCTTTTTAGTGTCATAAACAAAAACCACTCTCAGATACCATTAAGGAAAAGGAAATCAAATATCATAGATACAAAAGACAGAGATGTAGCACAGATAGATGAGGAAAAATCTAAAGAAAAAAATTTTTCATAGATTGGAAAACTTGGAGTTAAATGACAGAGAATTTAAAATAGAAATCCTAGAAATACTCAGAGATATACAAGAAAGCACAGAAAGGCAATTTAGGGAGCTCAAAAAACAACTCAATAAACAAAAAGAATATATTACCAAGGAAATTAAAATTATGAAAATGAATCAAATAGAGATGAAAAACCAATTCATAAACTAAAACACGAGGTAACAAACTTAGCTAATTGAACAGACCAGATAAAAGAGAGAATTAGTTACATAGAAGACAGGCAACTAGAGATACAAAAGAAAGAAGAGGAGAGAGACTCACAAATTAAAAAAACAAAACAAAAAAAACGAGAAAGCCCTACAGGAATTGTCTGACTCTACCAAAAAGAGCAACATAAGAATAATAGGTATATCAGAAGAAGAAGAGAGAAAATGGAATAGAGAACATATTCAAACAAATAATAGATGAGAACTTCCCAAGCCTATGGAAAGAATTAAAGCCTCAAATTCAAGAAGCAAAAGGAATACCGAGTTATCTTAACCCCAACAAACCTACTACAAGGCAAATGATAATAAAATTGGCACAAACCAATGACAAAGAAAAATTCTTAAGGCAGCCAGGGAAAAGAAGAATACAACATATAAAGGAAGGCCTATCAGATTATCATCAGATTTATAGCAGAAACTCTACAAGCTAGAAGAGATTGGACCCCAATATTTAAAGATCTAAAATAGAGGAACTTCAGGCCAAGTATACTATACTACTCATCAAAGCTATCCTTCAAATACAAAGGGGAAATAAAAACAATCACAGATACAGAAAAGATGAGAAAATTTATTACAAGAAAGCCCCCTTTCAGGAAATACTAAAGGGGGTTTTCTGACCAGATACAAAGAATAAAACAAAACAAAACCAAAAGTAAAAGCTCCACCAAGAACACAATAAAATCAAATTTAAACTCTGATAACAAAAACAAAAAAAGGGAGAGGATGAAGATTAACCATAGCAAAGGAGGATGGAGTGCAAAAGCACTCATGAGATAGTGTACTACAATGACATGGTAGGTACCCTTTCCATTACTTAATACTAACCATCCCTGAAAAAACCACCACCAAAGCACATGACTTGAAAAAAGAAGTAACAGAGGAAAGAAGTACGGATTATAACCAAATAAAAACAAACGATAGAAAAACAAAGGAGAAGAATCAAAAAATATAAAAAACTAACAGACAGCAATATATAAAATGGCAATAGAAAACCCTCAAGTGTCAATAATTACACTAAATATAAATGGATTGAACTCACCAATAAAAAGACACAGAGTAGCAGAATGGATTAAAAAAATCCAAATCTATGCTGCCTACAAAAAACACATCTAAGGTACAAGAATAAAAACAAATTCAAAGTGAAAGGCTGGAAAATAATACTCCAAGCAAATAACATCCAAAAAAAAGCAGGTGCAGCAATAGTTATATCTAACAATGCTGACTACAAGACAGCAAAGGTAATCAGAGACAAAAATGGTCATTTTATAATGATTAAGGGGACATTAAATCAAGAAGACATAACACTTTTTAATATATATGCACCAAACCAAGGAGCACCAAAATATATGACAGATACTGACTGACCTAAAAATAAAAACTGACAAAAGTACAATCATACTTGGAGACCTCAATACACCACTGACGGCTCTAGATTGTTCATCCAAACAGAAAATCAATAAAGAAATATTGGCCTTAAATGAAACACTAGAGCAATTGTGTATGATAGACATCTACAGGACATTTCATCCCAAAGAGCCAGAGTATATATTTTTCTCTAATTGACCATATATATGTTGGGCCGCAAAAATAACATCAACAAATTCAGAAAAATTGAAATTATACCAAGCATATTTTCTGATCATAAAGTCTAGAAACTAGAATTCAACTGCAAAAAAAGAGATAAACAAAGCCCAAAAATGTGGAAACTAAACAACATACTTTTAAAAAATGAGTGGATCAAAGAAGAACTAAGCGCAGAGATCAAAAGATACAAACAGACAAATGAAAATAACAATACTACATATCAGAATCTCTGGGATGCAGCAAAAGCAGTAATAAGAGGAAAGTTTATATCACTACAGGCCTATATGAAGAAACAAGAGAGAGCCCAAGTAAAACACTTAACTTCACATCTTAAGGAACTAGGAAAAAAAGAACAAAGACAACCCAAAACCAGCAGATGAAAGAAAATAATAAAAATCAGAGCAGAAATAAATGAAATAGAGAACAGAAAAATTATAGAAAAAATTAATAAAACAAGGATCTGGTTCTTTGAAAGGATCAACAAAATTGACAAACCCTTGGCAAGACTCACCAAGGTAAAAATAGAAAACATCATATAAACAAAATCCAAAATGAAAGAGGAGAAATCACCACAGATATCATAGATATACAAAGAATTATCATAGAATACTATGAAAAACTATATGCCACCAAATTTAACAATATAGAAGAAGTGGATAAATTTCTAGAACAATACAATCTTCCTAGACTGAGTCACAAAGAAGCAGAAAGCCTAAACAGACCCATAAGCAGGGAGGAAATAGAAACAATTATTAAAAATCTCCCCTAAAATAAAAGTCCAAGGCCAGATGACTATACTAGTGAATTCTATCAAACATACAAAGAACACTTTGTTCCTGTTCTACTCAACGTCTTCCAAAAAACTGAAGAAGAAGCAATACTTCCAAACACATTTGATAAGGCCAACATAACATTCATACCAAAACCTGACAAGGACAACACAAAAAAAGAAAACTACAGACCAATATTTCCAACGAATACAGATGCTTAAATACTAAACAAAATACTAGCAAAATGAAAACAACAAAACATTAAAATAATAATACATCATGATCAAGTGGGATTCATCCCAGAATCACCAGGATGATTCAACATACATAAAACAGTTAACATAATACACCATATCAACAAAACAAAGAACAAAAACCACATAAGCTTATCAATAGATGCAGAAAAGGCATTCGATAAAATACAACACAATTTTATGTTTAAAACACTCAACAAAATGAGTATAGAAGGAAAATATCTCAACATAATAAATGCCATTTATGATAAACCATCAGCTAACATCATATTAAATGGCATAAAACTGAGAACTTTTCCCCTTAAATCAGGAACAAGACAGGGCTGTCTACTCTCTCCACTCTTACTTAACGTGGTGCTGGAAGTTCTAGCCAGAGCAATCAGACAACAAAAGAAAATAAAAAGCACTTATATTGGAAAAGAAGAAGTAAAAGTTTCACTTTTTTGTAGATGATATGATCCTATACATTGAAAACTCCAAAAGATTACTAGAAACAATAAACCAATACGGTAAGGTCACAGTATACAAAATTAATATGTAAAAGTCCATTTCCTTCCTGTATGCCAACAATGAAACATCAGAAAACAAACTAAAATAAATAATCCCCATCATAGTTGCAACAAAAAAATAAAATACCTAGAAATAAACATAACAAAGAATGTAAAGGACCTATAAAATGAAAACTACAAAGCATTGTTAAGGGATATCAAAAGATACAATGAAATGGGAAAATATTCTTTGTTTTTGTATAGGAAGAATAAATGTAGTTGAAATGCCCATATTACCCAAAGAAATATACAAATTCAATGCAATTCCCATTAAAATTCCAATGGCATTTTTTAAAGAAATGAAGCAAAAATCATCAGATTTATATGGAATTATAGAAAACCCCGAATAGCGAAAGCAATCCTAAGGAAAAAGAACAAAGCTGGGGGCCATTTCAATACCTGACTTAAAATTATATTATAGAGCCACAACAATCAAAATATCATGGTATTGGCAGAAAAATAGACACTCAGACCAAGGGAACAGAATAGAAAGCCCAGAAATAAAACCACATATATATAGTCAAATAATTTTTGATAAAGAGGCCAACAACACACAGTGGAGAAAAGAAAACCTCTTCAACAAATGGTGCTGGGAAAACTGGAAAGCCACATGCAAAAGAATGAAACTCGACTACAGTTTGTCCCCTTGTACTAAAATTAATTCAAAATGGATCAAAGACCTAAATATAAGAACTGAAACAATAAAGTATATAGAAAAAAAACACAGATACTAAACTCATGGACCTTGGTTATAATGAAAACTTTATGAATTTGACTGGAAAGGCAAGGGAAGTGAAGGCAAAGATAAATGAATGGGACTACATCTCGTTAAGAAGTTTTTGCACAGCAAGAGAAACTGGCAACAAAACGAAAGACAGCCAACTAAATGGGAAATGATATTTTCAAACAGCAGTTAAGGATCTAATATCCAAAATATACAAAGAACTCATAAAACTCAACAACAAATAAACAAACAATCCAATAAAAAAATGGAAAGAGGACATGAACAGACACTTCTCTCAGGAAGAAATACAAATGGCCAACATACGAAAAGATGCTCATCCACATTAGCTATGAGAGAAATGAAAATCAAAACTACAATGAGATACCACCTCACACCTGTTAGATTAGCTATTTTCAACAAGACAGGTAATAACAAGTGTTGGAGAGGTTGTGGAGAAAAAGGAACCCTCATTCACTGTTGGTGGGAATGTAAAGTAGTACAGCATTATGGAAGAAAGTTGCTGGTATCTCAAAAACTAAAAATAGAACTACCATATGACCCAGCAATCCCTCTACTGTGTATATACCCCCAAAACTCAGAAACATTGGTATGTAAAGACACATGCAGCCCCATGTTCATTGCAGTATTGTTCACTGTGGCCAAGACATGAAAACAACCCAAAAGCCCTTCAATAGATGACTGGATAAAGAAGATGTGGTACATATACACTATGGAATACTACTCAGCCATAAGAAATGTTGACGTCAGATCATTTACAACAACATGGATGAACCTTGATAACATTATATAGAGTGAAATTAAGTAAATCAGAAAAAAACTAAGAACTGCATGATTCCATACATAGGTGGGACATAAAAATAAGACTTAGAGACATGGACAAGAGTGTGGTGGTTATGGGGGGGGCACAAAGAAAACCAGATAGAAGGTAATGGAAAACAATTTGACTTTGGATGATGGGTATGCAACATAATTAAATGTTAACATAACCTGGAGATGTTTTCTCTGAACATATGTACCCTGATTTATTAAAGTCACCCCATTAAAATTAATAAAAAATAAAAATATATAAATAAATAAAAAAAGAAAGTTGGTATTTTTCTATTTTCTCTTTGAAAGGCTAAGAGTGAAATAGATAAAAAATGGCTAATTTTGTTGATGATCATGGCCAGAATCAAATGTGGAGCATTTAGTAATTTACGTACATCTTTCACAAGTGATCACAGTGCTTGCTATCTGTGAGGTGCTAGTCTATGCCTAAGATACAGTGGTAAACAAAACACACAGTACATGTTCTCCATTTGGGGCCTAGAGAAAGTAAGGAAAGCAATGAAAAGTAAAAAAGTAAATACATAACTTGGTCTGATAGTAATAAAATCTGTGGAGAAAGGAATCCAATAGGATAGAGTGAGGGGCTCTATTTTAAAAATCATGATTGAAAACATCTCTGAGAAAATAATCATTGAGAAGAGACACGCCTTTCTTAGCAATCCATCACCTAGTTCTCTCTTGTACCACAGCCTTAGTTCTGCTGAAGAATGTCTGCCTATATCTTTGGGAAAATCCCTGAGAGCATCCAAGGAGATTTTTATATACCTGACCCTGAAATTCAATGAAAGTCTGTCCAACCATTTTATAAAATATAATAACAAACTATGTTTATGAATTTTCATGACTGATTGTTTTTCTATATGTCCATTTAAATGTATCCAGCTATTATGGGGGAGGGGGGCTGCATTCGAGGTGACCCTAGAAGCTATGTAAACACAATTAATTTTTAAAAAAGTAAAAAAAAATAAATGTATCCAGCTATTATTTCTTGTATGTTAGAATCTCTTCATTCGGCAACTTGATTAATATAAACTAGCAAATTACAACCTGTCCATTTAAACAAGAACCATTATGATGTAACCATTTGGGCTTTTAAGGGAATAGAATTATTGTGAAAAGGGAAGTAATAAATGCTGCATTCTTCTACTTCTGCAAATGTGAATAAAAACTAGACTAGCAATGCCTTTAATCAACTATGGGCAAAAGGTTTACAGATTTCCAAAATCATAAAAAGAATTGGTGTTTCTTCTGTATTTCCAATATTCATTCCATCATAGAGTCCTATGTTAACTTAATATTCTCTCACCACCTCCAATCCATCCAATCCATCAATAAATCCTTATCTTACACATCACAAATTATTTCAGTTCTTCATTATAAAAATATGCCCTTGTTTGAAAAGCTATCATCTCCCTCCTGGACTACTAAAACACTATAATTAATAAAGAGAGATTTATTTATTTTCTCTGGCACTTGTAGTAATCAAGGCTAAATTAGTAAATTAAGAAAGTCTGGAAGATGTAAATATTTATATAAGACCAGTGTGTAGCATGTATTCCTTGTCTTTTGAGGTTGCATGTGTATAGCCCGGACTAGATTTAGTGTGGCCCGGTGAGTTAAGGAAAGAACCAGCTTATGGCTTGGTGGGAATATATCATACATCCACAGGAAGAACCACCTATTGATTTTGGGGTCCAGCTGCAGCGCTCTGAAGGCAGTCAGCAAGTACTTGGACAATTTTTTGAAGCATGCAGGAATTATTCACTAACATGTTTAAATTTTCTGGAAGGGAATCCTGGAACAGGTTTTAGTATTCATATTGTTTGAAATGGTGAAACTATAAGACTGCTTAGAAATGAAATTTCTGTAGTTAGAAAGCTACTAAATTTGGGCACAGATTTTTTTGCAATATTCTGAAGTTAGCATCTCTGTTAAGAGCAATCAGAGAATATTTATAAGTTTACAGTTATTGATAGAAATAGGTCAAAATCAGAAATATTTAAATGACAGACTAAAGAAATAAAAATCTTCTCTCAGTGCATCTTAAATCCCTATCAAGTGTATAGTTCTTCAAAATTATATCCCAGATGAAATGCTACCAAGCTTATTTTCCAACTCTATTGATTAAGTTAAGATATAACTCAGTAAGGCATGTTGGATTGACTTCTTTTATACCATTTGAACTGAATAGCTTCAATTGGTCTCTTAGAGATTTATCAGCTAAATAAACTGCCTTAGCATCCTTGCCATGGGACAACACAGTCTAAAGTTTAACATTGTTACAGAAGTTATGCTTTAGATATATAAAAATCCTAAAGCATAAAATAATTTTGCTTTTAGACATTTGAAAAACTATTTGTCTTATTTTGATCTGTGATTTGTAGTTAAATTTACTCTGGAAAAAATATTGCTCATAAAAAAATGTCTATGTTAGTAATCAACTAGAACACTCAATTAGAGGAAAAAATAATAAACAATAATTATCTCAACTACAGATTTTCAACCTACGATGATGAATTACAGTTTTAAAGATTGTAAAGTTAAAATTCAGTTGGTGATAAAGCACTTCTCTTAGACCAATTATGCCAATGACTCTCTGTTTTATACCCCTGAAATAGATATACCCTCTTTAACTTGATAAAATAGAAAACATTTCTATCTTCCATAAATATATTTTTAAGGATGCATGGAAATAATAAGATTTACTTTTAACCAAGTCATTTGTATTAGATAAAAAATGTGCAATAAATTCTTTTATTTTATAAACATGTAGTAATTTTTGTTCCTATCAACTCAAAAAAGTTTTAAAAGTCAGGTCAAAACATTCAATATTTAACGTTTATTTTTAAAAAATTTACACTCAGATTATATTTGAAATTCAAGTATATAGATTTTTTAGTAGGATAAGATGTCATAAATTAACCAGTAAATATTTTATGTACTTCTATAACATTATTTTAATCTTGTGAAAAGCCTGAGTTCACCTTTAATAGAAAGGAAAATCGGGCTGTATATGTGTATATCTAAGGGTGTGATTCAAATAATTTAACAATGGATTCTTGACCCTAATGACCATTATAAGTATAAAAAAAACAATACACTGAAAAATAGTTTATTATTTCATGCATTTAATACTTAAATAAGAACAATAAAAGAGCTACACAAAACTGATTGTTATGAGTTTTAAAATATTAATGAAAAATATTAATAATACCTGACAAAAAATAATAAAACTGTTATTTAACATATTTCCATATTGCTTCTTGATTGGCATCCTCACTTGCAATTTTTTCATCTTTGGACAGAATGAACATTATTATGGGTGCTTAGAATACGCTGTTGCACAGATGAACGTTAAAAAAGAATAAGGAATGTAAATTTGTGATTTCCACATTGGGCAGCTGCCCAGGCGCCCAGCTTAAAGAAAATCCTGATTACAAGTGCCATTTTAACAACTGGTTTGCCAAACTCAATGAAACATTAGGTTTCAGTTTTGCCAAACCAATGTGAACAAGCTGAATCCCACCACTCTATATATCACAACTTTTATAAAACATGTAAAAGATTCTACTTCGCTTTAATTAAAACATTAAAAGGAGACATGCAAGTTTAGAAAAAAAATCTCTCAATATCCCTGTGTTCTAAGTTAGGCATTCTGGTATTATAGAAACACAGTGAAAGACAAATAGAAGAAATAAAAACAGATGAAGAGGAGTAAGGTTTCTCAGAACCTTTTTTAGAGATTGTTGTCTAGTTAAAAAAAGTGATTGCTGGAACAGCTGCAGGAATGTCTGGCACAAAGATAGGGCTATGGTCATATGCACTGTTGCTTACTTAGAGGGAACAGCAGTGGCACAAATATACAAAGAATGAGAGGGTAAATTGCTTACACAACAGTTAATAGCATAAAATGTCAATTCTTACCCCTTTTCAAACAACCATGCATAATTTCTCCTGAAATTACCACTCCAGGCTTAATGGTTTCTTGATTAGATTTCTTATTGCCACCTCTAGGTGGTGTTAAACCAGGGGTAAATAATGGTTGCCCTGCAGCATCATAAAGTGGAACCGCTGGCTAACAGTCTTTCTGTAACTACAGAGCGAGAATACTGATTGCCGTGCGGTGTTACTGCAGGGAACTCAACTGGCAAACCATTTCTCTTCTATTATCACAAGTGATTAGAAGAAGTAAAAAGCAATGTAATTTCAGAGTGATTTTGTTATTTGAAATATACATAAAACTTAGTGTGGCCTTAAAGTTTATGAAAATATAAATACTCTTTTGGGAAGCAAACACAGGATAGTCTTTAACAGGAAAACCAAGATATATTTTGACCTTTAACTAAAAGCTATTTCCCAAAAGCAATATTTCTGAAATGAAAAAGAAAATAATGATGATACTCTTGAGTATTAGTTTTTACTTCTGTTCAACTCTATTATAATATCTACTGCTGTATAAAAAGTTACTCCAAAACATCAAGGTTTATAACACCGCAGAGTTTTGTGTGTTGGTAATACTGGCACTACTTAGCTGGGTTCCTCTGGCTCAGGATCAGTCCTGAGGTTGTAGTTAAGTTGTTGGGTGGCAATACAGGTGCCTCAGGGTTAGTCTACAGCTGGATAACACTCTTTGAAGCTCTTTCACATGATTTATGGCAGGCAAGTCTTGGCTTCTTATCACATAGACTTCTCTATTGGCTGCCTGAATAGCCTCACAACATGGCGGCCAATGATGAGAGACAGGGAGAGAAAAAGTGACAGAGAGAGTGCCAGCTGAGAAACATTTATGACAAAACCTAAGTCTTTCTTTTTTTGTCAGATACAGAGAGAGAGAGAGACAGAGAGAGAGAAAGATAAGGACAGTCAGAGAGGGAGGGAGAGAGATGAGAAGCATTATTTCTTTGTTGTGGCACCTTAGTTGTTTATTGATTGCTTTCTCATATGTGCCATGACCAGGGGGCTACAGAAGAGTGAGTGACCACTTGCTCAAGCCAGACCTTGGGCTCAATCAAGCCCAAGACCTTGGATTTCAAGCCAGTGACCTTTGGGCTCAAGCCAGCAACTATGGGGTCACATCCATGATCCCATTCTCAAGCCAGCAACTGCTGCACTCAACTTAATGAGCCTATGATCAAGCCAGATGAACTGTGCTCAAGCCAGTGACCTTGGGGTTTCAAATCTGGGTTGTCCATGTCCCAGATCAATTCTCTATCTACTGTACTACTGCCTGGTCAGGCAAAAAGCCAAGTCTTTTTGAAATCTAATCTTGAAATGACATTTCATCACTTGTGCTGCATTATTTATTAAAAGTTTGTCAATAAGTTTGGTGTACACTCAAAGGAAGGGAATTATACAAGGGTATAATCAATGTCAAGATAATAGAAAGCCATTTTACATGATGCTGACATTTATGCTTCTTTGTTTTTTACTTTTTAACATTTACTACTTTTATTTTAGGAGTAAGCAAATCCTTATTTTATCTAATGACAAACATTGAAACAAAGTCTTCTTCCAAAAATGCATTATAAATATATTCTCTTAAGAGCACATGGTAGAAAACGTAACATATTTATGAGCTAATAACAAGTATCTCTTATTATTAAAAAGTATTATTTTATTAGATTTATTTTTGACACAGTTGTGAGGAAAATGATATTTTAATTCTTAAGAATTTTATTATTTAATTTTTTGGAATTGCTACATATTCATTTATTTTTTAAATTGATATTATGAGCAAGGTTGGTTTAATATCTGCAAATAAATTAATGTGATACACAAAATAAAAAAAGAAAGAATAAAAATCATATGATTATATCAATAGATACAGAAAAAATTCCAGCACCCACTTATTATAAAAACTCTCAACAAAGTGAGAATAGAGAGAACATAATAAAGCTATTGTGACAAACCCAGAGCTAACATCACACTCAACAACAACAACAAAATAACTAAAGTATTTCCTTTAAGATCAAGAATGAGACTGGGGGATGTTCACTTTTACCACAATTATTCAACATAACATTGAAAGTCCTGGCCACAGGATTCAGACAAGAAGAAAATTGGAAAGGATGAAATAACTATTGTTGTTTACAGGTGGCATGATACTGTACATAGAAAAGACTAAAGATTTTACCAAGGAAACTACTAGAACTGATAAATAAATTCAGCAAAGTAAAAGGACAAAAAATAAATATTCAGAAATTAATTGCATATTTGTACACAAATAGTGAACTGTCAGAAAGGGGAACTAAGAAAACAATCTCATTAACAATTGCATCAAAAGCAACAAGAACAAAAAGAAAAAACCCTAGGAATAAATTTGACCAAGGAAGTAAAAGACCTGTACCCAGAAAATTGAAAGACAACAAAGAAATAAATTGAAGAAAATACAAATATGTATAAATGGAAGCATATACTATGCTCATGGATAGAAAGAATTAACATCATTAACATGTCCATACTACCCAAAGCAATCTATAGATTCAATACAATTCCTACCAAAATACCAATGGCAGTTTTTATAGAGCTAAATCAAATAATCCAAAATTTTGCATAGGTCACAAAAGACCTTTTTTTTTTTTTTTTTTTTTTGTATTTTTCTGAAGCTGGAAACGGGGAGAGACAGTCAGACAGACTTCCGAATGCGCCCGACCAGGATCCACCTGGCATGTCCACCAGGGGCGACACTCTGCCCACCAGGGGGTGATGCTCTGCCCCTCCGGGACGTCGCTCTGCTGAGACCAGAGCCACTCTAGCGCCTGGGGCAGAGGCCAAGGAGCCATCCCCAGCGCCCGGGCCATCTTTGCTCCAATGGAGCCTTGGCTGCGGGAGGGGAAGAGAGAGACAGAGAGGAAGGAGGAGGTGGGGGTGGAAAAGCAAATGGGTGCTTCTCCTATGTGCCCTGGCCGGTAATCGAACCCGGGTCCCCTGCACACCAGGCCGACACTCTACCGCTGAGCCAACCGGCCAGGGCCTCACAAAAGACCTTAAATAACCACAGCAACCTTGAGAAAGAACAAAGTTGGAGGTGTTATGCTACCTAATAGAAAACTATACTACAAGACTATCGTAACTGAAACAGCATGGTACGAGCATATAGACCAACACTTGAATTAATGGAAGAAAATAGAGGGCCCAGAAATAACCCTAAATGTATATGGTGAATATATGATAAAGGAGTAAGAATATATAATAAGGTAAAAGCAGTTTATCTAATAAACAGTGTTTGGAAAATTGGACACATACAAGTGAAAAAGAAAACAACAAAAACTACCTTACCTTTTAACACCATATTCAAGAACAAACTCAAAGTAGACTGAAGATTAAAATGTTATCATTCTCACACCTGTAAAAATGGCTATCATCAAGAAATCAACAAACAGCAACTAATGGCAAGGAGATAGACAAAAGGTAGTGCTTGTGCACTGTTCATGGGAATGCAGATTGGTGTAGGCACTATAAAAAACAGTATGGAGGTTTCTCAAAAAATTAAAAATTGAACTCTTTTATGACTCAATGATTCCACTTCTATATGTATATATTTGAAAAACTAAAAATACTAGTTTAAAAGAATATATGCACATCTATATTTACTGCAGCATTATTTACAATAACCAAGACATGGAAACAACCCAAGGGCCCATCAATAAATGAGTGGATAAAAAAGTGGTGGCATATATACACAGTGAAATGTTACTCAACCATAAAAAAATTAAATTAAAAGGAATTAAATCTTACCAATGGGGAAAGCATGAATAGACTAAAGAGTATTATGCTAAGTGAAATAAATCAAACATAGAAAGACAGATACCATATGATTTCCCTTATATGTGGAATCTAAAGAACAAAATGAAACAAACAAAAAACAGATCCACCAACACAGAGAATAAGCTCATGGTTGTCAGAGGAGATGGTCGTTGGGAGACCATGTGAAAAGGTGAAGGGTTTAAACAAATTAGATCTGGCTAGTTGGCTCAACAGTAGGGCGTGGACCCAGTGTGTGGAAGTCCCAGGTTTGATTCCCAGTTGGGGCACACAAAAAGCAATCATCTGCTTCTCCCTCTTCTCCCCTTCTATCTCTATGTCTTATGTCTCTTGCCCTCTTAAAACCATGGCTCAAATGGTTCTAGCAAAGTTGGCTTTGGGCACTGAGGATGACTACATGGCCTCACCTCAAGCACTAAAATAGTTCAGTTGTTGAGCAATGGAGCAGTGACCCAGATGAGCAGAGCATTGCCTGGTACGAGTTTGCTGGGTGGATCTGGTCGGGGCACATGTGGGAGTCTGTCTCTGCCTCCCTGTCTCTCACTTAAAAAAAAATACTAAAAATTGGTAGTCATAAAAGAGTCTTGGGTTGTAAAATACAGCACAGAGAATAGAGTCAATAATATTGGAATAACTATGTACAGTGACAGGTGGGTACTTAAAATATTGGGAGGCCTCCTTTGTAAAGTTTATGATTGTCTAACCCAGGGGTCCCCAAACTTTTTACATAGGGGACCAGTTCACTGTCCCTCAGACCATTGGAGGGCCAGACTATAAAAAAAACTATGAACAAATCCCTATGCACACTACACATATCTTGTTTTAAAGTAAAAAAAACAAAACGGGAACAAATACAATATTTAAAGAGCAAGTAAATTTAAATCAACAAACTGACCAGTATTTTAGATTATTTTTTAATTTATTCATTTTAGATAGGAAAGAGAGTGAGAGAGAGAGACAGAGAGAGAGAGAAGGGGGGAGGAGAAGGAAGCATCAGCTCCCATATGTGCCTTGACCAGACAAGTGCAGGGTTTCAAACCGGCAACCTCAGCATTCCAGGTCGACGCTTTATCCACTGTGCCACCACAGGTCAGGCCTGACAAGTATTTTAATGGGAACTATGGGCCTGCTTTTGGCTAATGAGATGATCAATGTCTGGTTCCATATTTATCACTGCTAGACGTAACAAGTGATATGATGTGCTTCCAGAGCCATGATGAGTATGTCCCGCGTCACCGGAAGTAGTACTGTACGTGAGCAACCATGCTTTGCGGTGCCGCCACATACAGTACTCCATGAGCACAGGATGCAGATGCATCCGCATCCTGTGCTCCTCTCACTGACCACTAATGAAAGAGGTGCCCCTTCTGGAAGTGCGGCAGGGGCCAGATAAATGGCCTCAGGGGGCCACATGCAGCCCACGGGCCCTAGTTTGGGGACCCCTGGTCTAACCACTATACTGTACAACTGAAACTAATATAAACTAATACTGAATATAAACTTTAATTGAAAGAAATAACAAAAATAATGTCAACATGTACAGCTTGTTATATCTTTGCTATAAAAATATGAGGGCTTTTTT
This sequence comes from Saccopteryx bilineata, assembly GCF_036850765.1. NCBI lineage: Eukaryota > Metazoa > Chordata > Mammalia > Chiroptera > Emballonuridae > Saccopteryx > Saccopteryx bilineata. Next base: position 59,724,004 of record NC_089495.1, on the reverse strand, counting down.
AGAAATGATATATGCATGAATGAAAATGTATGATTTGTTCAAATGCTATAAATATCATATGCAGGGATAAGGGAAAGTAACTTTACAGGTGTATAAGAAATAAATAATACTGTAATAAATACCAATAATACCAGAATAAACTGTTTTGCATACTCATATTGTAAGCCTACTTTTGCTCACTGTTTTAAGTGAAATAATTTAGCCTTACAGGGGGTCCTTGGGTTATAGCACAGTTTTGTTCTTACTACATGATGTAATCAAAATTTTGGTGTAAGTCAAAACACATCCTAGCCTAAGTCACTTACCTATCCTAACACAGCTATAAAGTCATAATCTAGAACATAAAAACACAACTAAGCCACAGAGAAAGGAAAAGGATATAAATGTACTATACTATACACTGAACTGTGTATTCTTCCCCCACGTGCAACCAAACTAGTTTGTCAGTGTTGTCCATAAATACACCCTAATGGCATAAGCTGAAACACTCAAGTCTCAATTTTTTAAAGTTTTTATGGAAGAGAGCATAATAAATTCGAAGAGTTGTATGTCCAGACTGTCATAACCCGAGGACCCCCTGTACATTTGTTAGATTGATTAGTTCTAGCATTTGTAATTCTCTTTTACGCAAATATTTGTAATATATTTTAATAATATTTTTAACAGAAATAATTTAAAAATTCATTGCAATTAGAAAAAAATATGCTATCTTCTCAAGTTACAGATAACTGCTATTTAAACTCTAAGAAGATTTTTATGGGCTGTATCTCCCAGCTTATAATTTAAAGATCTTCATCTTTAAACTTGCCATATATATTGTCAATCTCAAATATGAACACCTCCTTACATTTATATGTGAGTTTAAGATTTCCAGAACTAATTTATATTTTTGGGGGGGAGAAAGGATAAAAATAAAACTTCAATGGATATAGAACACATTTTTGATAAATACACCAATTTTTATTCAATGTTCTCCATGCCTACCATAGCCTCTTTCACGAGAAAGTAGCATGCCTCTATTTTTAGACAAGATGTATGTTTACCTGTTTTCTAAAGCAAATATTCAATAGCTCCAACCATAAACAATAATTCAGACTACTTTCACTGTAAGTATCAAGTGTTGATAAAACCATAGACTCTAGTACTCAGTTCCTATTATAAAGTTTTTTGGCCTGACCTGAGGTGGTGCAGAGGATAAAGCATCGACCAAAATGCTGAGGTCACTAGTTTGAAACCGTGGGCTTGCCTAGTCAAGGCACATATGGGACTTGATGCTTTCTGCTTCTCCCACCTTCTTTCTTTCTCTTCTCTCTAAAATAAATTAATTTTTAAAAATCTTTAAAAAAAGTTTTTTGAAAGATACTAAGTTTGTGGAACACTGTCAGAAGAATATATAGGCTCTATTCTTACATTTATTCTTAAATCCTTGAACTGTCAGGTTAAGAACATGTTATAATATCTCATTTCAATCTACTACTATAACCACCACTTTCTCAACACACACACAAACACACACACACACACACATATATACACACACACATACATACATATGGACTGAAAACTATGAATACATATGCTTTCCTTGACTTCAACCCAGATTTACTGCTTCTAAATTCAAGTGTTCTACTAATCACACATTGTTAAGTTAATAAAGTTTAACAATGCTTTATTTAGAAACATAAGGATTAGTAAGGTTTATACAATGCTGCCTTAGGTTAACTTTTTATAAATAATAATTTAGTCATGAGCATTATTATTATCCTTGTCTTTGTAAATTAGTTTAGACTCCTATTTTAGAAAAGGAATTTGTAGTGCTGCATTAGAAAAGGTCCTCGGGTTATAACAGTCTTGACATATGATGTTTCAAGTTTATGATGCTCACTCCCATAAAAACTTAAAAAAAATAAAATATGAGTGCTTCAGCTTACACCATTAGGGTCATACTTATGGACTACGTGGACAAGCTAGTTTGGTAGCACATGGTGGAAGAATAAGCAATACAGTGTATTTATGTTCTTTTCTTTTTTCTGTAGCTTAGTTGTGTTTTTATGTTCTAGATTATAATTTTACAACTGTGTTTGGTTAGGTGAGTGACTTAGGCTAGGGTGTGTTTTGACTCACACCAAAATTCTGGTTACATTACTGTTGTAGGAACGGAACTGTGTTATATAACCCAAGGACCCCCTGTACTGATATTCCTTAAGCAGAGGCAAATTTGAAGTACTACTAAAAAATGTATTCAGACAACATTTGCTTGAAAAAGTTGTATGTTTAACCTAAAATATAAAGAATGACTCAGAAATATCAATTTAAATATATATATATATTTTTTTTTTTTCTGCACCAGTCTGCATCCCACCAACAGTGCACAGGTTCCCCTTTCTCCACTTCTTCATCAACTTCAACACTTGTTTGTTGATTTACTGATGATGGCCATTCTGGCAGGTGTGAGGGGATATGTCATTGTGCTTTTGACTTGCATTTCTTAGATGATTAGTGACATTGAGCATTCTTTCATATGTCTGTTGGCCATCTGACTGCCTCTTTGGATTAGTGTCTGTTCAGGTTCTTTGCCTATTTCTTAATTAGATTGTTTGTTTTTTTGATATTGAGTTTTGTAAGTTTCTTATAAAGTTTGGCTATTAAGCTCTTATCAAATGTATCGGCAAGTATGTTCTCCTGAATGTAGTGGGTTACCTTTTCAGTCTGTCAATTGTTTCCTTTGCTGTGCAAAGACTTTTTAGTTTGAAGCAGTGTGGAATTACCTTAAAATTTTGAAAATAGACCTAGTAATTCCATTCTGGGGAACATATTCAAAGAAATCTAAAACACTGATGCAAAAGAATATATGCAGCCTTATGTTCATTGCAGCATTATTTACAAAAGGCAAGATTTAACACAGCTCAAGTGCCTATCAGTAGATGTACAGATAAAAAAGCTTTGGTACATTTACACAATGGAATACTGCTCAATCATAAGAAAAAAGAAGGAAATCTTACCTTTTTTCACAGCATGAATGAACTGGAAACAATTGTGCTATGTGAAATAAGCCAGGCAGAGAAAGACAAGTACCATTTAATTTCACTTATATGTAGATCTAATGAACAAAATTAACTAACAAACAAAATACAGACTCATAGATATCAGGATTGACTGCCTACTATCAGAGGGGATAAGATTTGGGGAGATGCATGAAAAAAGTAAAGGGATTAAGCAAAAAGAATTTATAGTCACAGACAACAGTGTGGAGATTGTAGGAGGGAAAGGAGGGTTTGGAAAGTGGAGAAGGGTAAAAGAGAGATAAATGGTGATAGAGGGAGACTTGACTTGGGGGGGGAGAGAATACACAATACAATATACAGTTGGTGTATTGTTGAATTGTGCACCTGAAAGTTGTATAATTTTATTAACCAATGTCACCAATAAACTCAATGAAAAATTTAAAAATATTTATATGCTTGCACTTTATCGGGGTTAGTTTATAGATTTTATCATAAAATCATTGAATGCTATGTAGAAAGAACCTTAAGACACATGTAATATAATAAACACAGTTAATGTGACCAAAGTTTTGATAAATATAAAGTAGAAAAAGTGATAACACAAGAATGAAAGAATAAGAGTAAAAGCAAGAGAAAAAAAGGTGAATAGGAACAAGTTCATTTGTCTTGTTACACTAAGTGCTCTCAAACATAGCATTTTACAGGTTTTGGTTAATTGAGTGAAAAAAAAAGTTCCCAATCTGGTAATGAGAGAATAGATAAAATTAGAAGCATCATTTAATATCAGAGATCTCACAATTTATGGATAGAACCACCAACTGGTTTAGGATTGACTTTCCCAAATGCTGTTTTCTACTTCATTTTGTTGAATAGTTTAAGAAAAATAATCTCACCATAAAATTTTGAGGCATTAATACAAAATGTGTATACACGTCCAGCAATTATGTTATGTAAGTTTTAAAGACCTAAAATAAATACAGTGGTGAAAGGAATATGGTCCCATATTAGAAGCAAGATACTAAAAACCTCATTTAAAATAGACAAAGGGAGCCCTGGCCGGTTGGCTCAGTGGTAGAGCATCGGCCTGGCGTGCAAGGAGTCCCAGGTTTGATTCCCAGCCAGGACACACAGGAGAAGCACCCATCTGCTTCTCCACCACTCCCCCTCTCCTTCTTCTCTGTCTCTCCCTTCCCCTCCCGCAGCCAAGGCTCCACTGAAACAAAGTTGGCCTGTGCACTGAGGATGGCCCCATGGCCTCTGCCTCAGGAGCTAGAATGGCTCTGGTCACAACAGAGCAATGCCCCAGATGGGCAGAGCATCACCCCCTGGTGGGCATGCCAGGTGGATCCCAGTCGGGCGCATGTGGTAGTCTCTCTGACTGCATCTCCGTTTCCAACTTCAGAAAAAAAAATAGACAAAGGGGAAATAAAAGATAAATTCTTCACAAAGCCTTGATCAATATTATAACTAACACTGCACAATGGAATACTGTTTTGCTTTAACAACTTAAAATATACCTACTGATAAATGTACTTATTTTTAAATAATAATCACATGAGTTGGTTAGTAAATCATTACATTACATTTATTTTCAAAAACAGTAAAATTACCTGCCTAACTGGAATACTGGTATGGTTCACAAACATTTCTTTCTTGTCATTAAATTATTTAAATTGATGGGTATCCTCTTAGTACCTGCATTTTCATGAAGAAGATAACTTTATTATTCCAAATGATTCACTGAATGGCATCTTGATAGAAAAAGTTATGTATACTTTTCTCATTTGTAAAACTGATTCTGGTTAGTTTAATATTTTAATAGTTTAATTGTGTTCTGAATAAATTAAGGAAAATTGATAAGGCAACAGTGAACAAAATATGCAAGCTCTCAATGTTTTAATACTTCAAATAACTGTGTTTGGTAACTTATTTCCTGCTTTTACCTAGAGCTAAATGTAGGGCAAAAGAGAATTTAATTTGTCTCCCTACTAATTAGCCAAGTTAAAAATTTCCAGATTTCCATAAACTGTGTATCGCAACTCAATATAAGCTTCCCTAACAGAAACCAAACACTGTGATTTTATATGGGTGCCAAATACTTGTCAAATATATGAGTTCCTAAACCATATTCCTTGTTTCATTATCATTTATAAAGGGAAAAATGAGTATATGTGCTGTTTCCTTGAATTCTTTGAAAATATATTGTTGCTTGAGGGCGAGTATTTTTTATATGTTGACATTTATTTTTTATTTTGTATTTATAACTTGTCTTCCCATATTTTTATTGTGTCACTAATCTTTTCCTGTATCAGATTCCTTATATTGTATTAGAAATACCCAGCTTTTCCAAAGAAGTACTTTTTTATATCTCTGTGCAACTATATTGGCCTCCAATGTCCTTTAAACACATTAGCTTTTAGAGCATGAAATGGAGGCTTTGTAACTGTTTACCTGACTGTTCCTGCTTTTCCACATCTTTCTGATTTTGTCTTGTTTTCCTCCATCTTTATGTGTTAGAATACTACTTATATAACAAATTCCATTTATTATGAATACTTAGCCTAAATGAAAACTTCTCCCTATATTACTCCTCTCCCTAACATTACCCTGGTATATTTTCTTACTAGTCTAAAATGACCTTTTTCATTTACTTTTTTATTTTTGAAAATCTCTCTCTAGTTTCTCACTTTTCTTTTCCTCCCATACAGCACAGACATATCATGTCTACCACTGAACATCCTAGATCAGTGATTTTCAACCTTTTTCATCTCATGGCACACATAATCTAATTACTAGAATTCTGCAGCACACCAGAAAATTTTTATTCCTTATTTAACCAAAAAAAAAAGTATAATTTTGATTCATTAATTCCAGAAAGCTATTGTATTGTTTGTTGTCATTGTTTAATTTGACAATCTAAGGGAAAAGAGTTTAATAACCCTGACTAAATAGTCAGTTATTGCATGTTTTAATAATTCTTGTGGCACACTAGTTGAAAACCGCTGTCCTAGAAAGAAGTATACCTGGCCTTCAGTAGGTGCTCAATAAATACTGTTTAATGAATAACTAGTAGGTTCTTCATATGCTTGGAAATTAACTTTATTATTATGAAATTAATGAGTGATAACTTTAAAACAACAGCACTCAGTTATGACAACCAGTACATTAAAAATCACATTTATGAGGGTAAAAAACAACATCTGAACTATTTTTTCATCTATATTTGATTTAGTGTCCAGTATACCAAGTTTTTCAGAAATATTTATTGGAATTTGAACTGGATAAATAAGTAAAATTGACTTTTCTTTGGAGTTCACTAATGTGAATAAATTGATGTTCTCATAAATTAGAATTAGATTAGAATGTTTTCCTAACATAAATAATGTAGTATCTTATCTCAGTTATTTTGTATTGAATATTGCAGCTTCTAGATCACTTGTTTCCCAATTGAATGTCATCTTTTGTAATAAGTTCTTTCTTTTGGCTTGTTGTCTTCTTTAAATTTTGGGTCACGACTACTTTGAGAATCTAATAAAAAGAATGATACTTCTCTTCAGAAAAATAAAGATGTACTAATATACAGATACTTTTATGTATAATTTCAGGTAGTCTCCGAGGTAGGTAGGCCATGGCTAAGGTTGCCAAAGTGCTATCTTGTGTGGTTCTGAAGGAGGAGCAAGGAATGAGACATGTATGTACCTGTAGCATAGCCATAAATAGTTATTATTGTAATAAGATGAACTACAGGTAGAATATACTTGTGCCTCAGTAATAAAGGCAATAATTCCAAGTGTCTGAACTTCTCTCATCTAGCTGACCTTACACTCTTCACTGAGAGCAAAGAGACCTTCAAACCTGAGGTGTGCCATGGGGAGAAATAGGAAAAATATAGCTTAGGCCACATTTATATTATTTATTCTTCTTATTCCTGGTTGAGTAGTGAAATTAAGTGAAAGTAGCCTCCACTCGGTCCAAGGATTCCTTGTTAGTCCTTAGCCTGGAACAACGCTTTAAGCCTGGTCTAGCTCATTTGGTGTACTCCTAAGGCTTTGTCAAATTGATGTGACTTCATATGAGAGTGAGTGGAGACGGCGGTAAAAATGAAGTCTTCTGATACTAGAATTGGCTCTAAGGATTCCTGTTATTCAACAGCCTCTGAGTTTCCAGAAAATGAAAATTGAATTTTTAACTATGCTTTAGGCTTTGGCTACAGGCTACCCTTACTAATCTGGAAGCTGAATTTCTTCTATAAACCTACTAGAATACATGGAAAACGGGCTCCTAAAGGAGGTACATGTTTGAAGTTAATAATTTCTGATAAAAAGGATTTTTGTGAATCTTAGGATAATACTCTTAGGTCATCCCCAGCCTTGGCTTAGACTTTGCCTGAATTGTACTCAGAGTAAAGAAGTACAGACTTATATAGAAGGAAATTCTAGGAGAAAGGGGGGTATGTGAAAAAGCAGTATTTTGTCCATGTAAGAACAGCCTCTGAGAACAATATTTAGGAAAATAATGAAATTAATTTCTAGATATTTCAATGATACTAAAAGAGAAGTGTATTGCCAAGAAAGATCCCTAACCTATGAGTTGCTGGATTATTCATTTGCTATCTATCCATGGCATTTGGGACCCAGGCTCCTATTGCTGCTAATTAAGAAACTCATTTCACCACCATTGAATGTGTCCTTATAACTAGAATTTCGTTTCTTATTTTATGTTTAGGCAGAGAAAGAAATTGAGCCATTGATGGACTCTTAAAAAAGCAGTAACATGAAGATATTCTTAACTTTCACTTGTAAGCAATTTTCTCATCAAAAGCAGTAATCTAATAACAACTGATGATAACCAAAATGGAAGAAGTTCCAAATTTCACTGGAACTTCATGGTAGGAACTAAAATTCATAGCATGGATATGTGAATTTTTTTAAGATATTACTCTAACTTCCACAATTTCTAGTTTCTTGTTTTAGTGTTTGCTACCATGGACTTCCTGAGATTGTATCTCTCTACCCCATCTAAGGGAATAGTAGACTCAAGAGAAATGGCAATAGCCTCCTTAATCAAAGTCATCTTTACTCTAGGATAGTTTGCAAATTCTTGATTTCCAGGTTTAGAAAGCAAAGCATAGTACTGAAGGAGGATGTGGATACAGTGCTCGAGACTAATAGGAGAAAGCAGTGGGATAAGTAGAAGAGGCACTTTCTTAGTGGAAGAGTAGCTCAACTGGTCTTTCTCCTTAGTTCCTGGATCAAAGATATAGCTTGTGAGACCTCAGACTGCTCTGTATGGTGCTGGCCTGAGACCACACATGGTGCCAGAATGGTAGGCAGAAGTGATTGCAAAAGGTTAGTGGAAAAAACGGGTAACAGAGAGTATGATGACAACCTCAGTTACAATTTGTCTTAAGGCGTGTAGTCCTATAAAAATCCATTGCATATCACTTGTGGTCAGATGTCATCAAGGCACAAGATAAGTGCTACATTAATCACACTGACTCCAGTCTGTTTTGTTTTCTTTAATCACCATCCTGAAATAAATAACAAACTGTAACACATACATGACATTGAGCCCCCAAAACAAAAACTGACAACAAATACTCAAGAAATTGCCTGGGGAGATGTTAACAAATAAACACAACTTTATAAACTGAAGAGAGTACGGTGAACTCATGCACATCCTTTTTATTAATGAAATGTAGATTTTGTTGTATGTTCAGAAAATGCCAAAATAACCAGTTAATCATCCAGCAATCATCAGGACACGACTCCTTCCAACTAACTGCTCTGCTATCCCAAAGGCGGTGGCTGTTGTCCTCACAATTCAAGGCCACACCCTGTAACAACAAAGGTTTTCTCACTCTGCTAGGTTTTCATGAAAAAATGCTATAAAATGGGTAGCTTAAAAAACAAAAATTAATTTTTATACAGTTCTGGAGGCTGGAAGCCTGAGATCAGGGTCCCAACAGGTTGGAATTTGTAGATGACCATCTTCCCACTGTGTTTTCCCTGTGGAAAGAAAAAGAGAGCAAGCTTTCCAATATTTCCTCTTATATGGGCACTAATCCCATCATGAAGGCCCTACTCTCATGGTCTCAATAAAATGTAACAACCTCCTAAACAACACATCTCCAAATATCAATATTAGCACTTTGGGGGTGGGGGGGATTAGGGATTAAACATACAAATTTCAAAGGGATACAATTCAGCCACAGCAGGAATGCAGTCTGATCTAGGTGACCACCATAATAGGCAAAAAGTAATAAAGATATAAAGAATAATGTACCGGGGGACATTCTACAGTCTCGGGAGATGAAAAATGAGCTATTAATATATTCATTCTGGAAGCACAGGTTTCTAACCACCAGATGGTGAAGTCCTATCAGTTATGACTGTCCTATTCCAAGAGTTTTTAATCTGGTATCAGTGGTCCCCCAGCACAGGAATTAGCAAATGATGGCCCATGGCCAAATCTGGCACATTGCCTACTTTTATAAATATAGTTTTATTAGAACACAGTCATGCCCATTTGTTAGCGTATTGGCTGTAGCTACTTTTGTACCATAGCAGCACAGTTGAGCAGTGCAACTATGACCATATGGCCCACAATGCCAAGGATATTATCTGTCCCTTTCCAAAAAGCTATGCCTAAGGGGAGGGGCACAAAGAAAACCAGATAGAAGGTGACAGAAGACAATTTAACTTTGTGGGAGGGGTATACAGCACAATCAAATGTCAAAATAATCTAGAGATATTTTCTCTCAACATATGTACCCTGATTTATCAATGTCACTGCATTAAATTTAATAAAAAAATATTAATATTAAAAAAAAAAAAAGCTATGCCTACCCTTGCCCTAAAGCATCCATAAACATGCTTTACAAGTTTGTGATCCCTGTGAAATGACCAACAGAATGATGTACAGTGTGTCCGTAATGTCATGGTGCACTTTTGACCGGTCACAGGAAAGCAACAAAAGACAATAGAAATGTGAAATCTGCACCAAATAAAAGGAAAACTCTCCCAGTTTCATACCTATTCAGTGCAGTTAGATGTGGACTCATGCACAGATTTCTTAGGGCTTCTTAGGTAGCTATCCCGTATAGCCTCTACAGACTCTTCACTGACTGATGGCCTACCAGAACGGGTTTCTCTGCCAAACTGCCGGTTTCCTTCAACTGCTTATCCCACCGAGTAATGTTATTCCTATGTGGTGGCACTTCATTATAATTGCGCCGATATTCACATTGCACTTTGGTCACGGATTCAAATTTAGCAAGCCACAGAACACACTGAACTTTCTTCCGTACCGTCCACATCTCGACTGGCATGGCCATGGGCTGCTCCGCTGTATACACGGTGTTACATCATCATCTGCGCATGCACACATGCTGCTACATCATCCTACAGAAACTGGGAGGGTTTTCATTTTATTTGGTGCAGATTTTACATTTCTATTATCTTTTGTTGCTTTCCTGTAACCGGTCAAAAGTGCACCATGACTTTATGGACACACTGTATATATGAGTATTTACTGTAGAGAAGGGCCAATTTTTTTATTAATTTCATAACCCGCTGAAAAAGTCAAAACCTCTCTCTAAACTGTGAGGAAATACTGGGTGAGACATTCATTTCACTGTAAGAACATGTTGATATGTCCAGAAAAACACAACTGGTGTGTAAATGAACTGTTTGGAGTCATGTAGATTAGTGTACAAGTAACTTACAAAAATATTTACCTACAATGCTATGTGAGATACCAACAGAATTTTGACTTCACAGAGATATTTTATATCCCTGTAAAATTATCTGTAAATATTGAATTTTGTTGTTATTAACAAAAGCTGCAAGAAAACTCATTAGCAGCTTTAATTGTGTGATCATATTCAATTGCTTTTGGATAACATTAGTTTAGGTAATGTTTGAAAAAGATACCATGATATCATAAAAAAAGTAATTTTTGTAGTTATGATTGTTGTATATATAGTTCTTACTAAGACTGTTTTTTAACTTCCATTTTGTTCTTTTTATTTCCTTGTCTTGTCTTTTAATAAGATAAAACTTTATTCCCTGTACTTTCTGTTTAAATTTACACAGATTCCTTTTTCTATGAGCTTTATTCATAAAGCTACTTTTTTCTTTTACAAGTAGATTAAATTATGGGAATGAGAGCAGCCAATGCTGTCACTTCTTAGAAAATATGTCTTACATCCTGATTATTTCAAAATAACCCCAATAGGCTTTGTCCTATAAAGGCATGTAGCATAACATTAAAGTTTAAGAAAGAAAGAAAAGGCAAGGTCAAGATTAAACTTTTTTAATTATACAAGTTTTAATATGTTTATTTTAGGCTGGCATAATGAAGGCATTAATGGGTCAGAAAGATCGTATCTTTGCCAACTAAGTATCTAAAGATCATTTACATAAAATTTGCATTAAAATTTGTAATTCTTGCTTGACCACTCAGTGGCCCAGTGAATAGACTGAGGGCCTGGAATGCAGAGAACCCAAGTTCAAAACCCCAAGGGTACCTGCTTGAACTCATGGCTCACCCAGCTTGAGCATGGGCTAACCAGCTTGAGCATGGGATCATAAACATGACTCCATGGTCACTGGCTTGAGCCCAAATATCACTGGCTTGAAGCCCAAGGTCACTGGCTTGAGCAAGATGTCACTAGCTCAGCTGAAACTCTCCTGCCCCCGGTCAAGACACATATGAGAAAGCAATCAATTATCAACTAAGGTGCTACAACAAAGAATTGATTCTTCTTCTTTCTCTCCCTACCTGTCTGTCAGTCCCTATCTGTCCCTCTCTCTGTCTTTCTCTCTTTCTCTCTCATTAAAAATAAAATGTCATTCTTGTAGTTTGGTAGGCCAATCTTTTATTTTTATATCTACAACAACTTGACTTAAGGAATCAAAATTTGCAGTTCCATGATCTTTTCCTAAACCACATTCGTATAATAAAATGCCTCTATTTTTAGATACAGAAGAAGAAGGAATGCACACATATTGAATATATGCATGTATTTATCATTATTAGGAAACATAAAATATTAAAATATTATTGATCACTTGTTTAACCTATACACACAAAAGTTTGACTCTTTGAAAGAGAAGACACTGAATTTCAAGTTTCCTGGTTGACATTAAATTGCTACAGCTTCCAAACTAACCTATCAATACACGACATATTGGTCATTATACATGGATTTTGGTATATGGACATTTTAAATTCAAATATTTATTTATCTCTGTTTTCATTTATCATTAGTGAACATCTCACTTCATTCTATTTCTTTCCTTTACTATTGACTACTGATGGTCAGAAAAATGAAGGAATAAAGGTGAAGGTTGCCAGTAAAAATGTTACTGTCATAGAATCACAGGGAGGAATATTTAAGTCAGATCAATCTAAACAGAGGCTTTCTTTTGAACATTTTCACTACAATGGCTTTATTTATCTTTATTTAAATTCTACTTTTTATTTAAATTTAATAAGTATATATGGGAAATAACACTGATATATATATCATATATATAGTAGAATAAGGTTAATTATGTAATTAAGAGCCTCTGAAGATTATAGAACCTTGATAATGCTTTTAGTAATATTAACAAATTCTACTCAGCCTCAACAATCATAATAAATCAACTTTGTTCTATTTTCTCTTAGCATTTTAGTTTTTATAATCACTGCTTGTTCCTACTGAGCTGGAAAGCAAAATAACTCAGCTCTTTGGTTTTCTGAGTAATTCAGAGATGTGTCAACTAGTTAGGCTATTTGAAAATACAATTGTAATGAAAACAATGTGTACTTAGAGGGTAATGCCTTAGTATTTATGGTTTATAGGACACCTGTAAAGTTACTGTAAATCCATGGCACAATAGGGCTCAGCATAATAAAAGTTAGAATTTATAAAATGTCATCAAATGCTTGTGGCCCACTTCTATAAAAAACATGAATAATTCACAATGCTATATATGGAATTAGATTTTGCTGCCCTGATTCCATTTAAATAAACGTGTTTATGAGTCACCAATTTCATTTTCCTCTACTTATACATGGTGACCTTTCACTTATGAGCTGAAAAGCAATCAACTCTGGGCAGGAATGAGATAAAAGAAAAGATATTTAAATATTTACAGTAAACATTTATGATGGCCTGTGCATTAATGATTCCAAACACATTTTTGTTTAGAGAAAACAGATATATAAAGTTCATTCACTCCACAAATATTTATTGAGAAGTTACATGTGCTTATTCAAGTATGCTAAATGATTCCAATGAAAATTAGAGAATAAAGTATATGAACAATATATGGGCAATAAAATGTCTAATGCACTTTGTTTCAATTTCTCATATTTTTAAAAACTGCATTAACTCAAAGAATGAAAACTGCTAATATGCAGTAATTCTTCCAAATGTCTACCTGTTATTTCTTAATTACTCCATACAGTCATCAGCAGATAGTCATTAAGATGATTTGATGGGACATATCTCAAATATGGGGAATATAACCATGAAAAGAACATTAAAAGCCAAAAAGAGATAGCTTGTTGCTGATTATATCTAATGTTTTTGTCCTCTTATTTTTTTAAATCCATCTCAATCACCTGCACCACCGATTCCCTCATTATCTCAATTTATTCTGGGACTTACATCAAGACTATAGTGTGGGCTCGGATTAGCCTCACCCAACCAACTCCTCTACAGGTTGCATGCTTAATGGTTTAGGGTAGCTGAGTTTGTGACTATAGTTTTTGTGAGACATCCAACTTCAGAGGTCTCTTTGTCAGTAGCTCAGTACAGGGAATGTGGCCCTTACTCCAGAGCTTGATCCCTCAGCCATTGCTGTATACTCAAATTTTATTTCTCTGCAACAAGGTGAGCAGCAAGTTCAGACCAAGTGTGGCCAAAAATCCCTTCTGCAGAAGTTCTTTTAACTGTGATACCTCGGTCTCAAGGAAGAAGACTGAAAGAGTCCTCTCCTGGGGCTGACTGTGCCCCTCCCAGAGGTGGCTATGCCTCTCAACTAGATACAAAAATAGACTCACAGGGACCCACATATTAAATGTTCATGCTCCAAGCTTCTCTCTCTTCCCCCTGTGGAATCTAGCCTAGAAGGACAGAATATCCAGTGCCCAGGCTGGCTGACTGTGAAGCTCCACCTTATACAATGCACATGAGCCGCTGTGCTGTTGCAGATCACAGATAGTGGAACTCGCCCCACTGAGCCAGATGTGAGGAGCCTTTCCTTAGCATACCACTTTAGCAAGAGTTGTTAGGTCCTGAACCAATGCTTTCCACAGCTGGCCCCTGGATGTGCCAGCCCTGGGCCTTCCTGGCAGGAATTTGGTGTGGATCAGTGGGAGACGCTGCTCATGACTGGCCCTCAGCAACTTTCTTAGAGATACAAGAAATTCAGATCTTGTGGCCTCTTCTGCTGGGCCCAGGTGTACATGGAAATACTAAGCTGCACTCCTAGGCTGGCTTTTACCCACACTGAGCCTGGGGAAAGGTCCACTCGAATGGCCAAGTTTCTCTGAGTCCTACCTCCTGTAGCTTTTGTCTGCTGGCTGCTTGTTGGGCTCAGCCACTGAAAAAACCTCTGGTAGAGTAGCAGGGGTTCCCAAACTTTCTACACAGGGGGCCAGTTCACTGTCCTTCAGACCATTGGAGGGCAGTCACATACAGTGCTCCTCTCACTGACCACCAATGAAAGAGGTGCCCCTTCCGGAAGTGCAGCGGGGGCTGGATAAATGGCCTCAGGGGGCCGTAGTTTGGGGATGCCTGGTCTAGAGCCTGCGGCAATTCAGGGATTAGGAAGGGTAGTGGATGTGGCTCTGTCCATCAGCCCCAGATGTCAGTATGTCCTGACTTTTTTTCAGAGACCTCGGTAAGGTGTGGCCCTGGTGTCTGGTGGGTGTGACCTCTGAGACCCAGATGTATGGTCTGCCTGTTCTTCAGGCAGTTTCTGCTGTGTCTCCAGGGAGATGGAAACACCAGTCAGAGACTTGGGAGAGTGTGGAAGGGAGCTCTGGTCTCAACACAAGAAAACTGAATCACTGACATCCCCCTTGTTTCCTGGCCTTTCAGAATGACCTATCACCATGACTGGGGTGGGAGAGACTCCAGACGGTGGAGTAGTTGCTTTTCCCCAGGGTGATCCCACTCAGAAGGGATTGCTCTACCGCCCCCCCCCCCAAAAAAAATGGTGATGGCAGTACTGGAGAATGATTCAGCACAGGCATTCTGGTGGCCATCCCCCACAGTGTCTCTCCCTGGGCCTCCAACTTTACACTCTCCTCATGCAACTCCAATCCTCTCAGCTCTCCCCTGTCAGAGCCTCAGGTAAGTGACTGTGAATGAGGTTTTCTGCACAGGCCCTTTAAGACAGAGTCTGAGTCTGAGAGTTATGTCTCCTTCTTGCTACAAAAATCTGGCTCTTTTCACAGATAAATATTGTCTGAGCTTCTCTTCTAGGCTCTAGGGCTCTAGGGCTCTAGGTTGGGGCTCCAGGCCTGGGACTGAGCACTCACACCTCTCAGGGCAAGCCTCCCCGCAGTGAGAGTCCCTCCAGACCCCAGACCCGGAGCTGCCACACGCTCCTGGGAGCAGAGCAGCCCTTATTTAGGTCTCCACCCTTCCTACCAGTCTCGGTGTGGCTTCTTCGGTGATCCTTGGTATAGACTCCTCTTAGTTAAGTCCAAAGTTGGTTTTTCAAGATGATTGCTCTTAAATTAAGTTGTAATCCAATTTGGTCCTGGGACTTGGCAGTTGGAATGTCCGCTTACTCCATCGCCATATTTGTTCTCCTATAGTATGTATTATGAATGTAAAACATTAGTCAGTTTTATATATCGTCTTTATTTTTATCTATTGTAATAAATTTTCTTCAAATATCAATAGATTTACCTTAAACAGCCATACTTTATTGTCACCAAAAATGGAAAATATAAGGTTTTGTTTGCTCTCAGTGTCCTTATGTCAACACCAGAGAAGAAATTACAGGCTCACTTCTTGGATTAATCACTCTTTGTTGGTTACTGGGGTAATCTGATTGTCCAGATCCAAACATGATGCTTATTTCTTTTATTTACAGTCTTTCCAAAACAATGTGATAAAGAAAATGGGTGCTTTTGACAAAAGTAAGATAAAGGGGTTTTATTTAGTCAAAAAGAGTAGATACTTATCACATCAATTTTCTAGAACAAAGAACAATTTGAAATAGAGAGGATACCAACCTCATGATAAAGGTAGTAAGAATATGTTTATTCTCACCACTTCCATACAAAGCACATAGTTTCTCCAAGCAGAAACAAATGGTTATTTAGT
The DNA here is from genome assembly GCF_036850765.1 of Saccopteryx bilineata. Taxonomy (NCBI): domain Eukaryota; kingdom Metazoa; phylum Chordata; class Mammalia; order Chiroptera; family Emballonuridae; genus Saccopteryx; species Saccopteryx bilineata. The sequence continues at coordinate 59,707,660 of NC_089495.1, read as the reverse complement.
CATTTGTTTAGGGTTAAAACACAGTAATTTCTAAGACCATTCTTTCAGGGATCATTACTATAGTTTGTAAAACACAGTAATTTCTGAGAGCATATGATAACAGAGGTTATACCAAGGAGAAACTAATGAGCTACTGAAACAGTGGTGGTGTTAAGGCAAGGCAAGAAACACTTAAGAAACTTATTGAAGACTGCATTATTTGATATTTGCCAATCATGTTTGTTTCATTCTGGTGAAATGCAAGTATAAATATGCAACTCCACATTGTTTGACTATTTCTGATAAATTAGATCACAATTAGATTTTTACTTTCTAGAAGAAAAGTCACATAAATAATATTTGCCAAATTGGAGAACATTGAATCTAAAGAACACCCCCAACGAGGGTTGATATATGCCCCATGAAGAAGGAAGATAGATTTTGTATCAATATAGGCAAACTAGTCCCAAGAGAAATATTTTAACAGCACAGTGAGCATTTTTTCCAAATTATAATAGATAATGTATCATTACACTTCCTTAAGACAGACACTCAATACATGTTTGTTGATAAAAAAAATTTAGTTTGGCTCTCAATATAGACAAAGCAATTGAAATACAGAACCTGATAAAAATAACATAGATAGAGTGTATGTCTCTAGAAATTCTGCTATATCTCAACTACTGTGGAAAGTAATTTATTCTACTAGAAGCATATCACAGTAAACCAAAAGAAGTATGATGTAATCCAGGTTTCAATTGCCTGTGGACATTTATTTGCACAATATAGCATTTATCTCTGATTAGGAAAATAACAATAAAAATCCCCATGTTCTTATTAAAGATTTATGTTTACAACTATCCCAGTGAGAATGGTTATGTTGGTATTAGAATTAAAATTGTTACTGTGGACATTTTGGCTATGTTTTATTTTAGCAAACACCCCACTCAAAACTGTAAGAAAGGAATTAGCCTAATTCTATTAAACTTTCCTAGGAATCTAATAAGAAGAAACTAGTATAGATGGTAAAGGTTGTTGGTAGTAGATTAGTGATTTTGGCCGCTGATTCTGGGCAATTGCACCATATGTTCCTCAAAATTGTTTTTTGAAAAACTGTAAAACAATTAGTAAGTTGGGATTCTATAAACTAAACCAAGAAAATACAATTCAGTTGTATTTGGTGCAAAATACAGTTCATTTTAGATAACAGAGGGAATAAAATAAAATTTGTCAAAAGCTGTTAGAGGTCAAAACAAACAGAGATTAGTGACAGAAAAATTTGGAAGAGAGGTGTTATTCTTTTACAAGGAAAACTATGTGGGTGGCAAAAATATTATGATACTAAGAAATAGAACAAGGAAGGGCAATAAAAAGAACAAGGTTAAAAATATAAACAAGACAGTTTCTGTAGTATTCATAATGTTTTCTTCAAAACACATTGCAATAAAAGTCTTTATAAGCAGGTTCAATAATGTCACTCATGACTCATACTATATACAAAATAAAGAGACAGAACCATTGAAAACAAGCTACTAAAACTCAGTAAATTTTCAAGCAAAAACAATGACTAATTTAATATAAGTCTGTGGGACTGTACATGGAGTTGATTGTAATTTTATGTCACACACCACTTCGGAAAAGTGAGTTTAAAGTGAATATAGAATAATAAGTATAAAAATAAACTTGACTAGGCCCTGGCCGGTTGGCTCAGTGGTAGAGCATCGGCCAGGCGTGCGGGGGACCCGGGTTCGATTCCCGGCCAGGGCACGTAGGAGAAGCGCCCATTTGCTTCTCCACCCCCCCTCCTTCCTCTCTATCTCTCTCTTCCCCTCCCGCAGCCAAGGCTCCATTGGAGCAAAGATGGCCCGGGTGCTGGGGATGGCTCCTAGGCCTCTGCCCCAGGCGCTAGAGTGGCTCTGGTCGCGGCAGAGTGATGCCCCGGAGGGGCAGAGCATCGCCCCCTGGTGGACAGAGCATCGCCCCTGGTGGGCGTGCTGGTGGATCCCGGTCGGGCGCATGCGGGAGTCTGTCTGACTGTCTCTCCCCGTTTCCAGCTTCAGAAAAATAAAAAAAATAAATAAAATAAACTTGACTATAAACTAGCAGAGACACAAAATCATTTCATTAGCTTTAGTTTTGAAACTTCCAAAGTTTGGAAACTTCACCATTTTCACAACTGCGACCCTAAACCAAGCCAGCACACCGTGAAAGCTTTAGATTTCACTTAGCCAAATTGCATCCATAACAATATAAACAAATTATCACTAGGACTTACAAGGAAGTCTGCATATTTTCTGCTATCTAACTGTGATCTTATTTCCTACTATATTCAAGCACACATGCCTTCTTTCTGTTCATTAAGCAACCTACATTCTCCCAGTCCATGGTCTTTGTACTAGCTCCTGCCTCATCTAAGAATGTTCTTGACTCTTAATCCTTGCCAGCCTCTTTTCATCCATCAAGTGTCAGCTCCAAAGTCACCTTCTTAGAGGGCATTTTGCTGAGACCTTTCATCTAAAGTTGCCAATTACCAAATTATTCTTTATTATAATGCTTTTTGTTATATCTTAATAGTATATAAAGGTCTCTAAAATTATATTATTTCTTTATAACATTATTTGTTAATTACTTGACCTCCCCACCCCCAGGAGAAAAGGAGCTTTATCTGTCCTGTTTGTTATTTTATCCCTAGTTATTAGTATAGTGTTGGCACATAGTAAGTGCTCCATGACTGTTTAATAAATGAATCATTTAGCATAGCAAATCAAACTGTAATACACAGTGATGTTCAGGAAAAACTGTACAAATAATTACATACATTTTTTAAAGCACACAGAGAACATTTTTTCAAAAGGAAAATGAGGACCCCAGGTGCAGGATAGCAGCCTCTCAAAGTCTCATGAAAATGTCATGAAGTTGGGAGACAATGTTTCATGGGTTGTTTACAGTTCTGAACTTCTTTTCTTTTTTTATTTATACAGAGACAGAGAGAGAGTCAGAAAGAGGGATAGACAGGGACAGGCAGATGAGAGAGGGATAGACAGTGACAGACAGGAATGGAGAGATGAGAAGCATCAATCATTAGTTTTTATTGCGCATTGGGACACCTTAGTTGTTCATTGATTGCTTTCTCATATGTGCCTTGACCGCGGGCCTTCAGCAGACCGAGTAACCCCTTGCTCGAGCCAGCAACCTTGGGTCCAAGCTGGTGAGCTTTTGCTCAAACCAGATGAGCCTGCGCTCAAGCTGGCGACCTCGGGGTCTCGAACCTGGGTCCTCGGCATCCCAGTCCGACGCTCTATCCACTGCGTCACCACCTGGCCAGGCTCTGCACTTCTTATGATAGCTTTTTTTTTCTGGGCTATCTTTTCAATGATATTTATATAAAAACATCCTTGGAGGATAGAAGAAATATTGTATTTTGGGAGAAAGGTCAAATTTGTTTGCTGTCCAAGATAACAATAATGTCTTCCGTTAAGTAAAAAAGGAAGAAAAAAAAAGCAAAAAAAAAGCTGGGCAGATTGCTCTCATCTCCCTTTATAAGACTGGAAATTACATAACCTCAGAGCTCTGGATCTCTGCATTGCCCCATGGACTTGTAGAGGAAAAAAAAATGATGCAAACATGAATTTCAAGTAGCCTGCAGTGCCATAAGTATTATGTCCATTGTCTCTAACATGAGAATCTTATGTCTTCTGTCAGCATATCTAAAACTGTACAGGTAAACTTGTTAGCTTATAAGCTGAGTAGATTTTTAGACCATTCTCAGTTGTTGACATAATCATACTATTAGCTGATGTTTAGAAAGAAAGAGAGAGAGAGAGAGAAAGTAAAAGTGACCATATTAGTTAACCCAATGGAAATTGTCATTAAAAAATACCACTGATGTAATGTTTTTAAAATATGTCTGTTAGTTATACATTTCCCAGTCACTAAATCACGTCAGCAATGATGACTCCCAATTCTGTTGTCTGCTGCTAATCTGGGTGTTAAAGGCTCTGTTTATCTATAAATCCATCCTGGAATTACTGTTGAATGGGTCAAACTTTGAAACAGGTCCTTATCCTTTCCACATTCTCCAAGCAATAACACTTTTTAGAAGACTATTATTTGCTTTTAAAATCCAAGAAAGAATTTTTGTGAGCGCTAAATGTGTCCCTTTTTATAAGCCATCAAGAACCATGTTTAAGGAAAGCATTGCATGCACTATATATGGCTCGTTAAAATAAAGAAAACATAATATTATTTTTTAAAAAGAATAGAAAGTTGCATATATGTAAACAACCCATAAAACATTGTCTCTAAACTTGCTGGCATTTTTATTATTCTCCTTATGCATTTTCATGAGACACTGAGAGGTTACTATCTTACACCTGAGATCCTCATCTTTCTTCTTTAAATAAATGTTCTCTATGTGCTTTTAAAATTTTTATTTAATAAGAGAATAAAAATTCTGCAATTATTAGAATTTCTGGAGAAAGTTCTGGAAATCTCTTGTGTTCATTTAACAAACACTAAAGACCTACAAAAAATGTGTTAAATCTTACATCATGCTTTTGTTCTTGTAGAGAAACATGAAGATGACCTAATCCTGCACTTGGTCTTACTTTCATGAACAAATAGTTATCTAACAGCTGCTCTCTGTTGGGTTCTATCCTGGATACTCATTGTTTGGCAGTGTGCAAAGCAGTCAGAAATTTCTGCCCTCCAGCAACTTGTATTCCACTGAAGTCAGTGGTGGGATTCAAATAATTTAACAGCCCGTTCTCTGCCCTATGACTGTTTTAAGTATAAAAAGCCAGATATACCAAAAGGTAGTTTATTATTTCATGCATCTAATCCTTAAATGAGAACATTAAAAGAAGTACAAAAAACTAGATTATAAGAGATTTAAAATATTAATTAAAAATATTTAATACCTTATAAAAAACAATAAAACTGTTAAGATATTTCCAATGATAATTTCTCACCCCCCTTGTTGTTTGGCACTTTTTTCTCTTTATATTATATGTTTATTTACTGAAGTGAAAAACATGAGGGAATTAAAATGTAGTATTTCATTAAAGGTATAATGAGTTCTATGAATGAATAAATAAATATTACAAGCATAGTTCCATCAAATTTTCTTCACCTATAGACAGAATGAATATTATTAAGGGTGCTTAGAATATACTGTTGCACAGATGAATGTTAAAAAAGAATAAGGAATGTAAATTTGTGATTTCCACATCGGGCAGCTGCCCAGGCACTCATCTTAGAGAGGATCCTGATTCCAGGATCCTGATTCCAAGTGCCATTTTAACAACCAGTTTACCAAACTCAAAAAAAACATTAGGTATCGGTTCTGCCAAATCAATGCAAATCAGCTGAATCCAACCACTGACTGAAGTGATTGTATAAAGGGCAGAAGGAGTGATATATAATAGAGGTCTCAGATAATGAACAAATCCATGAAAAACTTGCAGATTGCGAGAGAATGATAAGAGACAGGAAATATTGGGAGAATTGAGTCACTTTATACTGACTTGTTAGGAAAGCATCACTGAGATGCACCATCTGATGAAAGAAACAGAGTTCCTAGTGAATACGCTGCATTGGCCAAGGTGCAGGATGACATACCAATTCTATTGTTTTAGTTTCCTTGGGCTACCATAACAAAATACCATGATTGGCTGACTTAAACAACAAAAATTTACTTTATTGCCAGTTTTGGAGGCTAGAAGTTCAAGATGAAGGTGTTTGCAGGGTTGCTTTCTTCTGAGGCCTTTCTTCTTGGCTTGTAGAGGGACCTCCATCTTGCTGTTTCCTCACGTGATTTTCCTTCTGTGCTCATATCTCTCTGCTGACTCTTTGTGTGTCCAAGTTTCCTCTACTTATAAGGACACCAGTCATATCAGATTAGGGCCCACACCAAAGACTTAATTTTAATTTAATCCACTCTTTAAAGGCCTTATTTTCAAATACATTCTAAAGTTCTAGGTATTAAGAATTCAATATATGAATTTAGGGGGACATAATTCAACCCAAGTACTTCTCTTAGAAAGAGAGAGCTGGAGATTAAAACCTAGGTTTTATTTTATTACAACAAAGTGACTTATGGCATGTTAAATTCACAGATAGTGCCTGGTTTCTGAAATTATTTATTGTGAACCACTGAAGTTGAAGCTGCTACAGGAAAAATGTGGCTTTTGTGGCCTGGTGGGGATTTCTGGCAGGCACAATGTAAGCAATGATTAAGGAAAGAATGGGTAGCTTCCCTCAGTCCTTGTACACTTGTCTCTTGCAACAGAATACACTCCGTGCATGGAGTAGCCTGGCAGATGGACTAGAATATATTGCAAGATTTCCCCGTGAAGCTGCTCTTTGTCTGTGTGGGCTTATGATGCCTCATTTTTTTTACTTTGGATGAATTTATGGGGGGGACTGACACTGGCTAATATAGTTATACAAGTTTCAGGTGCCTAATTCTACAACATATCTTTGTTCACCATATTGGTGTTCTATCCCCAACCCCAATTCAAGTCTTCATCCATCACCATTTATCATCCCTATGCTGAATCCCTTGAGTTCTTCACATCTAAGTAAAATCAATGAAGGGAAATAGTAAGCTTTTTCTGCTCTTTTGTTGTTGTTGTTAATTCCAATTCTAAAACTAATTGGTATTAAATTAGAGGCCAGGTGGCATGCAAAATGGAAGAATAACAAGTCACAAAGAGTTTCAACAAACATATTGAACATGTTCAAAAAGTGCAGAAGGTTTGTCTTCTCAGAAATGACAGTGGAAGTAACTTTCCTAAAGCATGAGGAATTAAACTATAAGACACAGATCGGAAACTGCAAAGGATTCAATATAGATAAAGCATAAGTGACAGACACAAATCAAAAACTAAAAAGAAAAAAAAACTAAAAAGAAATTAGGGCTTGAGATCACTGAAGGTTCTTTAAATAATGCTAAGAATTCAGTTTCTATTTGGTAGTCATGAAATGTCAATTTAATTGAAAGGCTTTAAGCTGAAGACTTTGATAATCAAATTTGCTCTTTTGAAAATGAATTTATGTGACCAAATGATAGTCTATTTTAACTGCTTTCTTCTTTAATACCCAGAGATGATCCTTCAAGACATCATTAAACCAAGGTACTATGATCCAAAACACTTGTTTCATTGTGCCTGTTAAAAATGGAATGCTTGCAAATGTTTTGGTGCAAGAAACATGAAAATGAACATGAAACAGTTTTAAAATGAGATGTGCTTATCACATTAGGACATTGTGCCTTGATTCTTGCATGCCTCTGATCTAGGATACATGCAGAGAGGAATTTTTTCATTGGCATATCAGAAGTGTACAAAGCTGCTTATTAAAGCATAACCGAATTTGAATGCAGTGTATTCATTTGTATAGCAAGATGTATAAATATCTGTAATATGTTCATACACTTAAACCAGCAATATGTGTACAGAAATATACAGACAAGAGCTCAAAAGGATTAAGTGGGGTGAAAATTAAGTTACACAATTTGGTCGTTTCATGTAAATTGACAGCATTTATAGAAATTGCTAATGCATGAGAAAATGAAACAATGATAATGTAGATTTTCAGGAAAAAATATACAAGCATGGTCGAATGACCTGTACATCAAATTTATCATGGTGTTTGCCTCTGAGAGATGAGAAATAGCTTTCAGAAAGGAAAAAGAAAAAAAGGGTACCATTTTGTTTCTCACTCTTTAAAAAATGATGAAAATATAACCAATTATTGGTGGGGAATACATAATTCTTTCCATTTCTATGCCTTTCTATAATTGTTTATGATTTTCAAAATTATTTTTAAAATAGAATATTTTTTCTCCCCTGTAATTTATTATATTTTTATTAAAGTTTATCCTGTGCTCTGGAGTCATATATGCACTGCTTGTAACCTCCCTGTGAAGTAGATGGGTTAAAGTCTCTTCATTCTTATTTTATCAACAAAGGCTCAGGAATATGAAGTGTCTGCCTCACCTCAGCTTTTTCTCCTAATTATAAAAAAGTGATGGAAGTTCAAACCCAGCATTTCTGATCCCTGTGCAAGTGCCCTTCTAGCTTTCCTGTAGTGCCTCAGCAAGTTTTATGAGAACTTCTACTGAACTTAGACAGAATCGACCTAAAATATTTTCTAAAATTTCAGTGAGCCCCTTCTGCTCTCCCTACTTTACATTTTGTTTTCTTAAGAAAAGTTGTGGGACTGGTGCTCTGAAATTTTGGTGCTAGCATATGATGCTGTAGATGAGGACCCTGCCTGGCTTTGAACTTTACCTAATCCACATTCTGGCTTTGTGGGTTTTGGCAACTACTTATTTACTTTCTGTTCCAGCCACCTATATGGTACCATGTGGAAATTCATAGTACCTAGAAATGAAATTGTTGAGAATAAATTGGTTAATTCATAAAGTGTTTAGAATTGGTCTATTACAGGGGTCGGAAACATATGACTCACGCGCCAGATGTGGCTCTTTTGATGGCTGCATATGGCTTGCAGATAAATCTTTAATAAAAAAAAATTAATAACGTTAAAAATATAAAACATTCTCATATATTACAATCCGTTCATTTTCTACCGCTCATGTTTATGGTTGCTGGTGGCTGGAGCCAATCACAGCTGTCCTCCGGAGCAACAGCAAATTTTTATTGGATAATGTGTAACACACATGGGTCGTTGTGAGGTCAGAAAGTAAACTTCCCACCTTTTAATCAAGTAGTCAGCTAGCTAATTTCAGAAACCCTTTTAACAAAGAAGATGGCTAAAAGAAAAAAGATGAGGAGTATCATACTTTTCAGCAGGAATGGACAGAGGAATTCGCCTTTGTGGAGAGAGCAGGTTCTGCAGTGTCTCTAATATGCAATGATAAAATAGCATTGATGAAACAGTCAAATATAAAGTGGCACTTCGATATACACCATACTACATTTGCATTGAAATATCCAGTGGGGGACAGAAGGAAAAAAGCATGTTAAGAGCTACTGTGCAGAGTGCAAGCTAGTCAGTAGCAACTCCATGTTTGGACCCAACAAGGTTACTGGAATTCGGCTAGATTTGCTGGTCCTTTAGCAATTGTGAGAAATGGAAAGCCATTCACAGATAGGGAATATGCCAAAACATTCATGCTTGGTGTTGCCAATAACTTTTTTGACGACTTTTTGGATAAAGACAAGATAATCAAATGAATAAAAGACATACCTCTGTTGGCAAGAACTGTTCACGATCATACTATCATGATGGCAAATCAAATTGAGGCAACACAACTGAAGGATATAAATGCAGCACCATTCTTTTCTCTGGCTTTGGATGAGTCAACAGACGTAAGCCATTTATCCCACTTCAGCGTGATTGCAAGGTATGCTGTCAGTAACACACTATGTGAGGAAAGTCTTGCTGTTTTGCCTATGAAATAGACAACAAGAGGGCAAGATTTATTCAAGTCTTTTACTGAGTTCACAAAAAAATAAAAATCTACCAATTGGTAAACTTATTTTGGTGTGTACTGATGGCGCTCCTTGCATGGTGAGGAAAAACAGAGGATTTGTACCGTTTCTTCGTGAACATGAAAAGAGACCCATCCTAAGTTTTCACTGCATCCTACATCAGAAGGCACTTTGTGCTCAGATGTGTGGCAAGCAGCTTGGTGAGGTGATGTCACTGGTCATTCGGGTGGTCAATTTTATCGTTGCCTGAGCTTTAAATGATCACCAGTTTAAAACACTGCTGGATGAAGTTGGTAATAATTATGCTGGTCTGCTTCTGCACGGCAATGTGCGTTGGTTGTCAAGAGGGAAGGTGCTCAGCTGTTTTGAGGCTTGTCTGAGAAAAATCCGGACTTTTCTTGAAATGAAAAATGTCAAGCATCCCGAGTTAGCTAACACTGAGTGGCTCCTGAAGTTCTACTATCTCATGGACATGACTGAACATCTGAACCAGCTCAGTGTGAAAATGCAAGGCGTTGGAAATACAGTCTTATCCCTTCAACAAGCAGTGTTTGCATTTGAAAACAAGCAGGAACTCTTCATCACCAACATTGAAACAGGTCCTTCACTACACTTTGAAAAACTAGGAGAGTTTAAAGATGCATGCACAGCAAGTGACCCTGCTCAGCATCTTGAACTCTAGCAGCTAGCAGGCTTCACATTTAATCTCTTGCAGTCATTCAAAGCGCGCTTTGGAGAATTTCATGAGTGCACTCATTTTTTTATGTCCATCATCCATCCACACAAGTGTGCAGTGGACAGCGCCAACCTGAGTTACATTCCCGGTGTCTCTGTCAGAGATTTTGAGCTATAAGCTGCTGACCTGAAGGCCTCAGACATGTGGATGAATAAGTTCAAGTCACTGAATGAAGATTTGAAAAGACTTGCATGACAGCAAGCAGAGTTTACGAGCAATCACAAGTGGGGAGAAATGAAAAAAGTTCAACCCGCGGACCAGCTGATTGTCAAAACTTGGAACACACTTCCTGTCACATAGCACACACACATGCATGTTAGTATTGCTGTACTGACAATGTTTGGCTCTATGTATGCATGTGAGCAGTCTTCCTCACATCTAAAGAACGTTGAGACCAACCTACGATCACGTTTAACAGATGGAAGTCTCAACACCTGCATGAAGCTTAACCTCACCACGTATCAACCAGACTATAAAGCCATCAGCAAAACCATGCAGCACCAGAAGTCACATTAATGGTAAGAATTACTTTATTCATCATTGGTTAGCAACAGCATAACAATGTTATTAAAAAGAATTCAGAGACTTATTGCACTTTAAAAGTGTTGGTCTTACATAAAATGCACACATTTACTTGTATTTAGTGTTAAACATTTTTGTATGGCTCTCACGGAATTACATTTTAAAATATGTGGTGTTCATGGCTCTCTCAGCCAAAAAAGTTTCCTACCCCTGGTCTATTAGAACTATTACAGTGTGGGGTCATGAAAGAAAGTTCCTATTACAGTGTGGGGTCATGAAGGAAAGTTCTGGCATGTAAAAAGCCCAGGCTGGCTAAGAGGAAGTATAAAATTAATCTCTGGGTATGTTAGTTTATGTTCTCTGATAAATAGCTATCCATTTAAGAAGTTTCAGAAAGAGGATGGAGCAAGACACTGTAAATAGAGTAGTACAAATACATTATACTGCTACAAAGAAAAGCACATGTTTAAGTAAATGTGAACTTCATTTTGTATATATTTTATTTTTAATAAAAAAATGTATGAAACGTGGGTAGGAAGAGATAGATAAAAGCAGTCACTAGCACTCCCTCACTTTGCAAAAGACAAGCATGTTAAATACATTGGCCAGTTAATTTTTTTGAAATACCAGCAGTCAATTCTGTTGCGTTTATCATAGATTATATCTTAAGGACACAAAAACAGGTAAGATGCCCATTCACCTCCATTCATAGAAGTGGTACCTGAAAAAGCTAACTTAGCCATTGAAAGCAAATCAATTTTCAAAACTTTCTTAATGCATTAGAACATATTCTGCATAAAGAAAGAAATTTGGATAGCTAGTAGCAAAGTTCTTCCAAAATCTATTTATTAGAATTTGCATTATGCCTGACCTGTGGTAGTGCAATCAATAAAGCATCTATCTGGCATGCTGAAGGGTCACTGATTCTAATTCCTGGGCTTGCCTGGTCAAGGCACATACAGGAAGCAACTACTATGAACTGATGCTTCCCATTTCTCTCTCATCTTTCTCCCCCACTTCTCTCTAAAAATCAATTAAAATACATTTAAAATAAAGAATTAACATTAGAAATCCAAATATGAAAAAAAATTAATGATATACTTTCAAAGATGGAATCAATAACTTTTTTTTAAAAAGAGGCTATTGTTTTAGTGCTATTGTAGAAACACTTTTGTCTCACTCTGATCTTCAAAAGCAGGTGACCTTGTTTGAGTTTCAAGAGAAAAATGTCTCATGAATTTACATAGCCATGTTAGTGACATAGTGTTGTTTGCAAGGCTATAAAACCAAATAATTCCATAAAACAGCCCTTCAGGCACATTGCCTTTTTAAACTATTTGCATAAAGATGGACTACACATTGTTATGTGCATGTAAACTTCCAAATTCAAAGAAAAAATAAAGTCCTACTTGGGTTTCCTAGGGCTCAAAAAAGCACAACCTATACAATAATCACACAAAGCAACTTTAGGAGAAAGCAAAGAGGAAGCAAATCAAATTTGTTGAACATTAGTATTTAGTTTGTTGTATATTTATACAACATTAAAGCAAGCACTTGTCACCTAAAATATTCTGCTTATGTAACAAATGTAAAATGTTATTGACACACTGGGATTGGTAAGAGAAAAGTAAGTAAAAGTACTCTATTTTCTCAACTAATTCTTCAAATAGATAATGAAAATAAAAATAGAGCTAAGCAACAAAATAATAACATATAAAATACTTGCTCATTAATCCATTTAGAATAGAAAAATATCCCCATCCATGACTGAGATTTCTTCTGACATCTAAATGTCCTTTTTGTATGCATGCCATATAAGTTCATGTAATTTATGCCTCTGAATCATTGCTGAATTAGTATTTCAATTATAGTTAGGCAATTAGAATTTAATGTGTAATTCTAGTAAAACTTTTAAGAAGGCAAAAATAAAGATGTTTTTAAATAATTCACATACATTTCACCATCAATTGGTATTATAAAACAATGACCATGCAAATAATTTCCAGCTGTTTTGATTCATACTCCTAGTGAATAGACTAGATTGATTTTCTTATACTTTGTATCAACTACAAAGAAAAAATGTAAGAGACTTGCCTCTCCTTTTAACTTGTATGATCATCGACTGTTGAATTTGCTTCTCAGGAGGATTGAATCTTGTTTTTAAATAAGAAATTTGCTCTTTGATAGTGGCGTTCACTCATTGATGTTCAATGGTACTGTAAGTTACTCAGAAGTGTCTTGAAGTTGGGTCATGCTGGAGATGAAAAATTGAATCCCTTGCCACTTCAGGTCCCTAGCTTATTTGAGACAGAGTAATCATACTTGTTTTTCAAAATGTATGTTTTATAATTAGAGTAAGTTATCCAATACTAAAAATATTTATTACCACTTTCTCATAGTTCTAAGTTCTCTTCAGCTATAAGAATTTGTAAATTATTTCCTAGAGTCAATGAAATTGCAGGTTAAGTACTAACACTAATAAAAAAACTAATATATGCATTATTATATACATATGTATATATAGCACTTTCTAAACAAAAGAAACTCTTCCTAGAGCTGCAAAGTTAATTCACTTTGAATTTTTTTCCTTTTTTCCCCCTCACCTCCCCTAACCCCCTGCCTCTCCTCCCCCCCCACCCTGTAACCCCAACACTGTTGTTCATGTCTCTGAGTCTCATTTTTATGTCTCATTTTTATGTCTCATTTTTATGTATGGAATCGTATAGTTCTTAGTTCTTTCTGATTTAGTTATTTCGCTCAGTATAATGTTATCAAGGCCCATCCACGTTGTTGTAAAAGATCCGATGTCATCATTTCTTATGCCTGAGTAGTATTCCATAGTATATATGTACCAAAGCTTTTTAATCCATTCATCCTCTGATGGACACTTGGGCTGTTTCTAGATCTTCGCTATTGTGAACAATGCTGCCATAAACATGGGGGTGCATTTCTTCTTTTCAAATAGTGCTATGGTGTTCTTGGGGTATATTCCTAACAGTAGTATAGGTGGGTCAAAGGCAGTTGGATTTTTAATTTCTTGAGGTACCTCCATACTGTTTTCCACAGTGGCTGCACCAGTCTGCATTCTCACCAGCAGTGCAGGAGGGTTACCTTTTCTCCACATCCTCGCCAGCACTTATTCTGTGTTGTTTTATTGATGAGCACCATTCTGACTAGTGTGAGGTGATATCTCATTGTAGTTTTAATTTGCATTTCTCTAATCATTAGTGATGTTGAGCATTTTTTCATATGCCTATTGGCTATCTGTGTGTCCTCTTTGGAGAAGTGTCTATTCATTTCTTTTGCCCATTTTTGGATTGGATTGTTTGTCTTCCTGGTATTAAGTTTTACAAGTTCTTTATAAATTTTGGTTATTAACCCCTTATCAGACGCTATGTCAAATATATTCTCCCATTGTGTAGTTTGTCTTTTTATTCTGTTCTTATTGTCTTTAGCTGTGCAGAAGCTTTTTAGTTTGATAAAGTCCCATTTGTTTATTCTGTATTTTATTTCACTTGCCTGTGGAGACAAATCAGCAAATATATTGCTGCGAGAGATGTCAGAGAGCTTACTGCCTATGTTTTCTTCTAAGATGCTTATGGTTTCACGGCTTACATTTGTCTTTTATCCATTTTGAGTTTATTTTTGTGAATGGTGTAAGTTGGTGGTCTAGTTTCATTTTTTTACAGGTAGCTATCCAATTTCCCAACACCATTTGTTGAAGAGGCTGTCTTTACTCCAATGTATGTTCTTATCTCCTTTGTCAAATATCAGTTGTCGATAAAAGTGTGGGTTTATTTCTGGGTTCTCAGTTCTGTTCCATTGATCTATATGCCTGCTCTTATGCCAGTACCAGGCTGTTTTGAGTACAATGGCCTTATAATATAACTTGATATCCAGAAGTGTGATATCTCCCACTTTATTCTGCCTTTTCAAGATTGCTGAGGCTATTCGTGTTCTCTTTTGGTTCCATATAAATTTTTGGAATATGTGTTCTATATCTTTGAAGTAAGTCATTGGTATTTTAATTGGTATTGCATTGAATTTATAAATTACTTTGGGTAATATAGACATTTTAATGATGTTTATTCTTTCTAACTATGAGCACGGTATATGCCTCCACTTGTTCGTATCTTCCCTGATTTCTTTTATCAATATTTTATAATTTTCCGAGTACAAGTCTTTAATCTCCCTGGTTAAATTTATTCCTAGGTACTTTATTTTTTTGGTTGCAATGGTAAAGGGGATTGATTCCTTAATTTCTCTTTCTGACAGTTCATTGTTAATGTATAAAAATGCCTCTGATTTCTGAGTATTGATTTTATATCCCACCACTTTGTCGAATTCATTTATCAGGTCTAGTAGTTTTTTGACTGAGACTTTAGGGTTTTCTATATACAATATATCGTCTGCAAATAATGATAGTTTTACTTCTTCTTTTCCAATTTGGATGCCTTTTATTTCTTCTTCTTGTCTGATTGCTGTGGCTAGGGCTTCCAGAACTATGTTGAATAAGAGTGGTGAAAGGGGGCACCCCTGCCTTGTTCCTGATCTTAAGGGGATTGCTTTTAATTTTTGCCCATTGAGTATGATGTTGGCTGTGGGTTTGTCATAGATGGCCTTTATCATGTTGAGGTATGTTTCCTGTATTCCCACTTTGCTGAGAGTTTTGATCATGAATGGGTGCTGGATTTTATCAAATGCTTTTTCTGCATCTATTGAAATTATCCTGTGGTTTTTCTCCTTCCTTTTGTTTATGTGATGAATCACATTGATTGATTTGTGAATATTGTACCAGCCTTGCCTCCCAAGAATAAATCCCACTTGATCATGGTGTATGATTTTTTTCATATATTGCTGGATACGGTTTGCTAATATTTTGTTGAGAATTTTTGCATCTAAATTCATCAGGGATATTGGCCTATAATTTTCTTTTTTTGTGTTGTCTTTGCCTGGTTTTGGAATCAGAATTATGCTCGCTTCATAAAAGGAGCATGGAAGTCTTCCTTCCTCTTGAATTTTTTGAAATAACTTGAGAAGAATAGGAGTTAGTTCTTCTTTGAATATTTGATAGAATTCACTTGTGAAGCCATCAGGCCCAGGACTTTTCTTTTTTGGGAGTTTTTTGATAGAAGTTTCTATCTCATTTGTTGTAATTGGTCTGTTTAGGTTTTCTGATTCTTCAGATTGATTTTTGGAAGATCATATGTTTCAAGGAATTTGTCCATTTCATCTAGGTTGTCTAGTTTTTTGGTGTACAGTTCTTCATAGTATTTTCTTACAATATTTTGTATTTCTGTTGTGTCAGTTGTTATTTCTCCACTCACGTTTCTAATTTTATTTATTTGAGTCCTCTCTCTTTTTTTCTTGGTGAGTCTGGTTAAAGGTTCATCAATCTTGTTTACCTTTTCAAAGAAACATCTCCTGGTTTCATTGATCCTCTGTATTGTTTCTTTAGCCTCTATGGCATTTATTTCTGCTCTGATCTTTATTATTTCTTTCCTTCTACTAGCTCTGGGCTTTACTTGTGTTCTTTTTCTAGTTCTTTTAGATGTAGGGTCAAGCTGTTTATTTGAGCTTTTTCTAGCTTCTGAAAGTGTGCCTGTAATGCTATAAACTTCCCTCTCAGTACTGCTTTTGCTCTATCCCTTGTTCTTTCTCTTCTTCTTCAGGAACCCCTATGATGTGGATGTTATTTCTCTTCATGTTGTCACAGAGCTCTCTTAGAGTTTCCTCAGACTTTTTGAGTTTCTCTTTTTTTTTTTATGCACAGCTTTCTTTTTGCTGTATCCCATAAATTTTGAGTTGATGTATGCTCACTATCATTTGTTTCTAGGAATTTTTTAATTTCTTCTTTGATCTCATTGTTAACCCACTTGTTATTTAATAATATGCTATTTAGTTTCCAAGTGTTTGAATGTTTTTAAGTTTTTCTGTTGTAGTTGATTTCTAATTTAATGCCATTGTGATCAGAGAAAGTACTCGATATGATTTCAGTCTTCTTAAATTTGTTGAGACCGCTTTTGTGCCCTAACATGTGGTCTATTCTAGAGAATGTACCATGAGCGCTTGAAAAGAATGTATAGTCTCTGTTTTAGGGTGAAAGGTTCTGAAGATATCTATTAAATCGAGTTGATCTAGTGTGTCCTTTAAGTCTGCTGTTTCTTTGTTAATTTTCTTTCTTGAGGATCTATCTAATGATGTTAATGGAGTATTGAAATCCCCTACTATTATAGTGTTGCTGTTGATCTCGCCCTTTAAGTCCATCAAAGTCTGCTTTATATATTTAGGTGCTCCTATATTAGGTGCGTAGATATTTGTAATGGTTATGTCTTCCTTTTAGGTTGCTCCCTTTATCATTATGTATTGACCTTCTTTATCTCTAACTATGTTCTTTGTTTTAAAGTCCATTTTGTCTGATATAAGTATTGCTACCTCAGCTTTTTTTTCATTTCCATTTGTGTGAAAAAAATTTTTCCATCCTTTTATCTTCAGTCTGTGTAAATCTTTTGATTTAAGGTGTGTTTCTTGTAGACAGCATATGTATGGGTCCTGCTTTCTTATCCACGCAACTACCCTATGTCTTTTGATTGAATCATTTAATCCATTTACATTTAAGGTTATTATTGATATGTAATTGTTTATTGCCATTTTATTCTTTAAAACTGTATTCCTCTTTTGCTATATTCTTATTCTTCTTTGATCTGTTTACAACAGGTCCCTTAGCATTTCTTGCAGCCTTGGTTTGGTTGCAGTGAATTCCTTGAGGTTTTTTTTTTTTTGTCCCTAAAGCTTTTTATTTCTCCTTCAATTTTAAATGATAGCCTTGCTGGATAAAGTAGTCTTGGTTGTAGGCTCTCGTTCTGCACTACTTTGAATATTTCTTGCCATTCCCTTCTGGCCTCAAGTGTTTCTGTTGACAAGTCAGAAGTCATCCTTAGGGGGGCTCCTTTGTAGGTGATAGTCTTTTTTTCTGTAGCAACTTTTAATATTTTCTCTTTATCACTTAGCTTTGGTATTTTAATTATGATGTGTCTTGGTGTTGATTTCTTTGGGTTTCTCCTTAATGGAGTTCTCTGTGCTTCCTGAACATGTGAGATGTTTTCCTGCCTTAATTGAGAGAAATTTTCAGCCATGATATGTTTGAACAAAGTCTCTATCCCTTGTTCTTTCTCTTCTTCTTCAGGAACCCCTATGATGCGATGTTATTTCTCTTCATGTTGTCACAGAGCTCTCTTAGAGTATCCTCAGACTTTTTGTGTCTCTTTTTTTCCTGCTCTGCTTCTGTGCCTTTATTTATTGTGTCCTCTAACTTGATGATTCGATTCTCTGCTTCATCCATCCTTTTAATTCCTTCCATTGTGTTCTTTATTCAGATATTGTATTTGTCATTTCTGACTGATTCTTTTTTATTATTTCAATGTCCTTTTTTATATTTGCTATCTCTTTATTTAGATTCTCGTAATGACCATCTATTGTTGTTCTAGTATCTTTGAGCATCCTAACAATCATTATTTTAAACTCTGCAACTGGTAATTTGGTTATATCTGATTCATTTAGGTCCTTTTCTGGGGATATCTCTTGGTTCATTTGTGTTGCATTTCTCTGCCTCTGTGTTTTCTCTTCATGGGAGTGGCTGTGCTCATGTGCTCGGGTGCACAAGCCTTGGTGGCTTTGGCCTTTGCCCAGCCCCCGTGGGTGACATTATGCTCGGTCCTGAGGGCACTGGCGAGCACCTTTGCTCAGCTGCGGGTCTCTGCCTGTTTCTGGGCTTTCGCCCTGCCTTTGCAGGAGGAGCCTGCTCGAGGAATGGCTGCTAGCCTTGGCTCTACTGGCCAGGCAGGACTGAGTGCCCAAGCTCAGCTCAGTAGCAGAACTCTGCCTGTTCACTTAGATTTTATAGAAACCTTTTCAAAAATAATTATATTAATATATCTCCAAGTAATATATCTGAAATCTTTCATTAATATTCATTAATATTTTTATACAAACAATATAAAAAATTATGCAATTTTAGTAAAATCATAAGATCCTCCAAAAAAATAAAAAAGCTCATACTACTAGAGTTTATTACTAACCAAATGAAAATTAAAACTTTAAATAAATTGTTAGTTACCAAATTAACAAATACAATAATTTGATAGTGCTCCATTCTAATGAGAGATGATGAAAATGAGATCTTTTGAGTTTCTCAGGAGTATAGAAAGTGGTAAATTTCTGGAGAGCAATTTGTCAATAAGTATCAACAGCTTTAAAACTGTTATATATTGTAATACTTCCAGGAACTTCTCCAAATGAGATAATCATATTTAAAACTATTGTAAGTACATAGTTTTTTTATTATTGTGTTAAATGTAATTTCAAACTAATTTTAAAAAGTCTAAATAGAAAATTTCAAAAGTAAACTTTGGAGCACTGATTTATGAAATATTTTAATAAGTTAAAATTATGTTTACTAATAAAGTTTTAGGGTTTTTTTTCTGGAAACAAATTATATCCTTTTAAAAATAAAGACAATTTATATATAGTAAGAAGATCTCAACTGAACATATGTCTGCCTTCATACACATACATATAAACAACAAAAAGGTGACTCCAACTATACTTTATACCACTTTTTACCTGAGATAGGTTAAATTTGAATATACCTGCAATGTCATGTCATACACTAGTTCAGATTGTCCCTTCCACATGGCTCCTAGAATTTTTCAAATTCTGTACAATTTCTTCTCTCACCCTTTCTGTGTATTCTTGTTCCAAATTTGCTGACACAATTTCTCCTGCATTAAGCAAACATGAAGCCCATTTTTTCACCATTTCTCTTCCCCAAACAAAATTACTTGATTATAATATTTTGTAGGTATAAATTTTCCTAAATTTTAAAGGAACCAAGAGTGAGGTCAATTTTATACTGTGCAAAAATCTTTAGCCTTCCACATCTCGTCTTTCCAAATCTCCCATCTAGAATACCCAGGAAAGTTTTCCCCTTTCTCACATGTGGTGGTTTTGCTTGTTTGAGACTCCTGGATTTACTTGAGTTTGTTAAGAAATTTCTTCAGAACAAATATGATTGTGTCTTTGACAGGAATCCTGATGAACACATATGTATTCACTTCAACTTGTTATTATTAATAATAAAGATTTTCCTTTTAATGGTAAATGCAACTTACAAAATTAGAACAAAATAAGACTGAAAAGTATTTCTGATGCAGATAGCACAAGCCATCTTTCTCATTCTGTATATGCATTACCTAAGAATGGCACCTCTCAGCTGGGAGTGCATAAACAATTCTTGCTCTCTGGATGTGTAGGGGAATGCTCTCTTACCTGCTATCCATCATCCCTGCAGTTCCAAACCATTGGGCTCTCCTTGCTGCACCACAGACCCAATCTCTACTCTTTTTCTCTCCATCCCCCCTTTTTAAACCATACTCCCATATTGAACATAGCTAGGATATACTTAAAATGACAGGGAAAACAAAACAGAAGAGCAATTTTCAACCTCCTCTCCTTCAGACTCTCTTGTGATCACCTTGCAATGCAGCCTGCTGCTCTCTGTTCTCCTTGAATTGCCTTCTCTTCTCTCTTTTTCTCTCTTCCTATAGTAGCACAAAACCTACTTATAATGTTGTTGTGCATGCATGCACACACACATATTTACACACAAATCATGTACCATTTTAGTTAAATGTTGGGAGCCACCTAGCCATACAGCTCTTTGTCCTAGTGCCTTAGTCCATGTAACCAGGGAAACAGAAAAAAGTGGATGACTTTACATCCAAAGAACTCTTGCACCAAGATGCAGATTTAAACATATGATACGTAATCTAAGTGAATTATTTTAATTGACACATTTATTCTTGGATTAATACTTTACTTTTAATATCTTTCTACCTATGTCCACTTGGGCCAACTAATGAAGCCATGATAATTGCCATACTCCTTCCTTGTTTCTGAACTCAACTTAATGCCTAATCTTATCACTTTCTCCCATATGCTTCACAATTTGAGAAGCATTTTTAAAACATACAGAAACCCCCTCCCACCTTCCCCCCCAAAGAAACATACAGGGGCCAAACAATGAACTATGTACAATGGTTATTTTTTACTAGAGCCTCTTTGCCCTACCAACACCATAAAAGATAAAATAACAGGAGTGTGCCTTACCTCTTTAGGCTAGATATCAAGGAGAGTATGGTAGAAAGGGTCTGGGTCTCTTCTTATTTAAACAGAGAGGGAGTTGGAATGACTCTTTGGTTTTTAGAACATCCACAAGAAAAAAGTAAGATCTAAATGATCTGTTGAGGAGGACAGTGACCAGATAAATATTGGAACTAATCTCACAAATGTCAGACTCGATCAAATCAAATCAAATTCCAGAAGGCTATGTTGGAAACAGAAAAAACATCCTCATCCCCTCTACTGTAAATTATCCTCTCTTCTTTTTCTATTCTCAGTAAGACTGGAGATAAATATAAGGAAAAAGGGAAGCAAAGATATAAGAAAAAAAGGCAAAAACAATAACCATATAATATTGTACCATATCAGTTTTTTTTTTATATTTACAGCTTTCTTGTTTTCACATCCCCAGTAGGTAGTGAGAATACCTACTCCAAGCCTCTTTGATAAGTTTATCTCTCTAGTACTCTGGCCCTATCTATGACCTGGTGTCTTCCTTCCCCCTTTATGGCAATATCACTCAGAGTGGTCCCCAATTCACTGTCTAACAGGTCTGAGGGAATTCACTGTCTAACAGGCCCAGTTTCAAGTGGAACATGTGTGTTAAATTTGTTAAAGTTTCAAGGCAGTACCATCTTAAACATGATTCTCAGGACTCTAAATGCTTTCAATGTGGTACATTCCTCAGGAAGAGTCTCTGTTTGAAATAGGCCTGTCAAGGATAGAAACGGAACATAACAATCATGAGAAGTGTTCATTTATCTGAGTTTGAAATTATAGATTTACAAATAAACACAGACATAATGAGACTGGATTATCTATATTTTAAAGGGATTAGTATCAACTAAATGCTTCATAGTGCAGATTTTCTGCCAAAGTTTATCACAAGGGCTGATCGTGTTGAGACTGAAAATTTCTTTTTAGCATAATTCTGTCAGTGCAAACTGGAATGCACTTAACTGGTCCTCTCTCCATGACTGCAATAAAGCCTTTCTTGTTTGACTTTACAAGTGTGTCTGATATCAATTGCCAGTGTCCCTTAGTATTTATTTATTCAGAAAAGAAACACTTTGCTTCACAAAGCCAAATTATATTGTGATTACTAACTTGACAGGACACTTGGTCAAATGACCAGCACCATAATAAATACTATCAAGAATTTACACTATTGAGAAATACGACATTAAGACTTTATTAATTTATTATTTATTAGTTGTTTATTTCAACTTAATTTAAATCATTAATAAAAAAGTTTAACAGGCACCAGAATGACAAAAAATTATTATTTTCTTAAATATTCTGACATCCATCAGTGCCAACCTTATAGCATAGAATTCATGAATTCAATCTAAAAAGTAAGCAACTCCTGGTTATTTATGCTTGCTTGAAACTACGGATTCAAATAAGCAATAAGATTTGGTGAAGGTAGTAGGTTTAGGTTTTTATATAACCATAAACTCATTCACACATTACTTGATTTTCCACAAGAACTATGTGTTTTCAAAGGGAGTCCACAAATTTCTAAGACAGTCAATTTCCCTTAAGAACTGCATGGTCAATTTACGGAGACAAATTCAATATAAAGTTAATTATACTACTACATGATACATGTAATAACTTAAATGTGACTATTGTGAGCTTGTGAAAGCATCCAAAATCCTAAAATGGTCAAAAACAAACAATTAGCCCTGAAGAATTGACAGAAAAAAGAAAATGGGGAAGAGGCACATTTAAAAAGAAAAGACAGTTATACTCAAAGGGGAAAGGCTAAGCTGTGTCATCAAATGTTGATTAAAAATCATTGTAAAATGGGCACTATCCAACAATAAGGGCTTAAGAACGCTTTTAAAATAGAGGCTTTCCAAAGTCCTTTGAACCCATTATCCATCCACAAACTTTGTTTTTGTTTTAAGATTATTAAATAAATATTGCCTCTATGTTACTCTATGTGAATAACTCTGTGTAGATATCTGTATATTATACTGTAGGAAAAGAGGACATTAGACGGAAGAAAACAAAAGTTGAGTTCTAGTATAGTTTCTATAACCCCAGACATGAATCTACATACACTCTGATATGATAATGCTACAGTTAATATATAGTAGAGAACTCATGAAAGTATATTTGTTATCATCTAATGGTGAATCCTGGGCTATGTTTTCTTCTGCTCTTCTATATTTAACCTATAAAGTTGAAAATTTAATTATCAATACTAAAGTACCATTGTAGCCTGACCAGGCAATGACTCAGTGGATAAAGCATCAGACTGGGATTCAGAGGACCCAGGTTCGAAACAGCAAGGTCTCTGGCTTGAGCAGGGGCTCATCTTGTTTGAGCACAATTCACTAGTTTGAACCCAATGTCGCTGGCTTGAGCAAGGGGTCACTTGGTCTGCTGTAGCCACCCTAGTTAAGGCACATAAGAGAAAGCAATGAATGAACAACTAAGGTGCCAAAATGAAGAACTGTGCTTCTCATCTATCTCCCTTCCTGCCTGTCTGTCCTTATCTGTCCCTCTCTCTGTCTCTCTCATACACAAAAAAAGACCATTGTGAAAATATAGGTGGAAAATTTGAACCCCCCAAAATTTGACCCTCTTGAGAAAAAAGTCAACACCTAAGTGATATTCTTTCTGAGAATAATATTGCAAAGTTATATGTTAGAGTAAATTCAGATAGTCTACTAATCCATTCAATCTGCTTTATGTAGATCGGGGGTTGGGAACCTATGGCTCGCGAGCTAGATGTGGCTCTTTTGATTGCTGCATCTGGCTCTCAGACAAATCTTTAATAAAAAAAAATAATAATGTTAAAAATATAAAGCATTCTCATGTAATACAATTCATTCATTTCCTACCACTCATGTTCATGGTCGTGGGTGGCTGTAGCCAATCACAGCTGTCCTCCAGGACAACACCAAATTTTTATTGAATAATGTATAATGTACACGGGTCATTGTGAGGTCAGGAAGTAAACTTCCCTCCTTTTAATCAAGTAGTCAGCTAGCTAATTACAGAAACCCTTTTGATGAAGAAGATGGCTAAAAGAAAAAAAGATGAGGAGTATCATACTTTTCAGCAGGAATGGACAGAGGAATTTGCCTTTGTGGAGAGAGCAGGTTCTGCAGTGTGTCTAATATGCAATGATAAAATTGCATCGATGAAACAGTCAAATATAAACTGGCACTTCGATACATGCCATACTACATTTGCATCGAAATATCCAGCAGAGGACAGCAGGAAGAAAGTATGTCAAGAGCTACTGTGCAGAGTGCAAGCTAGTCAGTAGCAACTCTGTGTTTGGACCCAACAAGGTGACTGGAATTCAGCTAGCTTTGCTGGTGCTTTAGCAATTGTGAGAAATGGAAAACCATTCACAGATGGGGAGTATGCCAAAACATTCATGCTTGATGTTGCCAATGAACACTTTGACAACTTTTTGGATAAAGACAAGATAATCAAATGAATAAAAAACATGCCTCTGTTGGTAAAAACTGTTTATAATTGTACCATCATGATGGCAAATCAAATTGAGGCAACACAACTGAAGGACATAAATGCAGCACCATTCTTTTCTTTCGCTTTGGATGAGTAAACAGACGTAAGCCATTCATCCCAGTTCAGCATGATTGCAAATTATGCTGTCAATGACACATTACGTGAGGAGAGTCTTGCTGTTTTGCCTCTGAAAGAGACAACAAGGGGAGGATTTATTCAAGTCTTTAACTGAGTTCACTAAAGAAAAAAATCTACCTATGGATAAACTTATTTTGGTGTGTACTGATGGTGCTCCATGCATGGTGGGGAAAAACAGGATTCATAGCGCTTTTTCATGGACATGAAAAGAGACCCATCCTAAGTTTTCACTGCATCCTACATCAAGAGCCGCTTTGTGCTCAGATGTGTGGCGAGCAGCTTGGTGAGATGATGTCGCTGGTCATTCGGGTGGTCAACTTTATTGTTGCCCAAGCTTTAAATGATCACCAGTTTAAAACACTGCTGGATGAAGTTTGGAATTATTATCCTGGTCTGCTTCTGCTCAGCAATGTGGATTGGTTGTCAAAAGGGAAGGTTCTCAGCCATTTTGCGGCTTGTCTGAGCAAAATCAGGACTTTTTTTGAAATTAAAAACATCGAGCATCCTGAGTTAGCTAACACTGATTGGCTCCTGAAGTTCTACTATCTCATGGACATGACTGACATCTGAACCAGCTCAATGTGAAAATGCAAGGCATTGGAAATACAGTCTTATCCCTTCAACAAGCAGTGTTTGCATTTGAAAACAAGCAGGAACTCTTCATCACCAACATTAAAACAGGTCCTTTACTACACTTTGAAAAACCGGGAGAGTTTAAAGATGCATGGACAGCAAGTGACCCTGCTCAACATCTTGATCTCCAGCAGCTAGATGGCTTCACATCTAATCTCTTGCAGTCATTCAATGTGCACTTTGGAGAATTTCATAAGCACACTCATCTTTTTAATGAATTTCACAAGCACATTCATCACCCATCCACACGGGTGTGCAGTGGACAGCGCCGACCTGAGTTACATCTTCAGTGTCTCCATCAGAGATTTTGAGCTACAAGCTGCTGACCTGAAGGCCTCAGACATGTGGGTTAATAAGTTCAATTCACTGAATGAAGATTTGGAAAGGCATGCATGACATCAATCAGAGTTGGCAAGCAAACACAAGTGGGGAGAAATAAAAAAAGTTCAACCCGCGGACCAGCTGATTGTCAAAACTTGGAATGCGCTTCTCGTCACATGCCACACACCGCAGCATGTGAGTATTGCTGTACTGACAATGTTTGGCTCTACGTATGCATGTGAGCAGCCTTTCTCACATCTAAGGAATGTTGAGATCAACCTACGATCACGTTTAACGAATGGAAGTCTCAATGCCTGCATAAAGCTTAACCTCACCACGTATCAACCAGACTACAGAGCCATCAGCAAATCCATGCAGCACCAGAAGTCACATTAATGGTAAGAAGTATTTTATTCATCATTGGTTAGCAACAGCATAACAACATTATTAAAAAGAATTCAGAGACTTATTATACTTTAAAAGTGTTGGTCTTACATAAAATGCACACATTTACTTGTATTTAGTGTTAAATATATTGTATGGCTCTCATGGAATTATATTTTAAAATATGTGGCATTCATGGCTCTCTCAGCCAAAAAGGTTCCCGATCCCTGATGTAGACAATCTTAGTTTTGACATTCAGATTTCTGGAGAACACTTTAAGCATTATATCAAGGCCATGGGCTTGTAAACCTACTATTTTGATCATCTTTTTAAATTTTATCTTACATGAGAAGTGATTTTCCCTGAAATTGCACCTGCACCTTATTATCAGAGAATTGTTTATTCATACTTGCTCAAACAGATTAGCATTTGCACACCAATAAACTAATTTGTTTGGAACCAATATGAACAAATGAGTATAAAACCAAGGTAGAAATCAAAAAGTGTTATAAGTTAGCAAACCCTAAATAAAAATATTTTTTTCCTTTCTTTTTAAGGCACTGGATTAGAGTCACTAAAATTCTTTATAGTCCAATCACATTCACTGCTCCAGACGAGAAAATTCTCTCAACATCAGTGTGACCTGTAGGCATACCTTTCCTAAACTCTTTCTAAATATCCTTTGGTGTGATATTCTACAATGTCAGAGCAGAAGCAACAAGTTTATACTATGCTATCAGGAATAAATCTATTTCTTTAACGTGATGTGTCAAAGTTACATGGGGTGTTCAAAATCAGTCTCCAAAGGAAATGTCCAAAATCTACTTTAAAATAGGGTGATGGAATCTGGCTTTGAAGGTTGAGCACTAGGAAGACTTAAGCAAAGGAATACAGGATCCCTGCTTCTCTCTAATTTTCTGTGCAATCACTTTCTGAGCAAGGAACTCATTACATCTACTGATGACATAGAACTAAAAATGAATTCACTCCTTCACTATGCTAGATTCTGTTTCAAGTAGCACATCACTAGGATTTTTTTTTATTAAAACCATAGAAAAAGAAACTCTTCATTAGACAGAAAGGGGAGTGTACACTACAGAGAAAAACTTTTATTTTTTCACTACTAACAAAGATATAAACACGTTCAAGACCTGACAGAAATTTGCTTCATTGTACAATCTGTGGGGTCAGAGCTCTTTATCCTCACCTGTTAATTTGATTTAATATTCAATATACTGGTTCACAATTATTTTTCTTTTTTTTATACTCATTGCTACTGTGTCATTTTTTTTTAGTATTTTCTTGCTCTTAAAAAAAAGACTTTGCATCAGCCTCAGGCTCTGAGGATGGTTCCGTGGATCATACACCTCAGGTGCTAAAAATAGCTTGGTTGCAGACAGGGGTTGCTGAGTGGATCCTAGTTGGAGTACATGTGGGAGCCTGTCTCTATCTCCCCTCATCTCACTTGGAAAAAAAATAAATATGACCTTGTCTAGCAACTATGAATGTCAAAGTAGATTTCCTTCAGTTTTAAGTAGAGAAATTGTGTTCTTTTTCTGTTTCAGCACTTTGCAGAAAAATCTAACTAGTAAAAATAAGAAAACCTATAAAATTTTCAACTTATAAAAGAAAAGTTAAAGGTACTTAAAAATGAGCACTTTCAAAAATTATCAAAATTTCTAAATTATATTTGCTATACACAATATAGTTGAATGGCTCTTCTTAAAAAATAGATTATCTAAGTGTTCTTTTACCATTTGTAATGCCATCAAGAACATATAAAAGTGTTTCGTTTTCTATCGATTTGTTCCTCTTATCAAATAAAGATTTATGTCTTGTTTTCTAAACTGCTCTGGAATACAAACTATTTCTTTTGTTCCAGACATTTCAGAACTTTGTCTAAACCAAATACCTTTGTTTCTTCAACTTGATCACTAATGTCAATGCATTTTAATTCTTTCTTTATCCATTAAAGGAATTAAACAAATTACCATATATACACAAGCCAGAGACTTTTAAAAAATTAATTCAAACCTTAATAAATTGGACAACAAGCCAAAAAGGACCACAAAAGCTCTTAATTTATGAATTTCAACAATAACATAGTCCAAGGGTTCTTAGTGAATTGTGAAAAGGATTGAATGTATTTGCATTTAAAAATGTTCTTCAAAGGGATGTGGGGCAGGTAGAAAAGAGTACAGAGGGAATAAATGGTGATGGATGAAGACTTGAATTGGGGTGGTGAACTCAACACAGTGTATAGATGATATGTTGTGAAATTGTGTACTTGAAACCTATGTAATATTGTTGACAAGTGTCACCCCAATAAATTCAATTAAAGGATAAAATAAAATAAGCTTTTCAATATGTTTATTTTCTATAAAAACTTAAAAATGTTAAGTAAAATAATATCATGGTTCAGCTTTACCAACTTGTACTAAGAAAACTCAATAGATGCTACAATTTGTTAGGTCAATAATCTTCTCTTAGTGTATATTCAGCTGTGGAAAAATTATGTTTCTTTTGTATACTCAACTTTAATAGTAGAAACATTCATACTAGAAACAAGAATCTTAAAGCTCCAGCTGCATGCAACAAGCCGCTGAAGAAGTGAAAGGTTATTGAATTCCCAGTCAAAGCAGAAAGAGGCCCCGTAGTCAGTGTTCACAGGTCAAACACGGAGAGTAAAAGAGACTTTCTGGGCTGCTAAAGAAGAGCACGAAGGCCCTATCTGGTTGGCTCAGGGATAGAGCATTGGCCAAGCATGTGGAAGTCCCAGGTTTGATTCCTGGCCAGGGCACACAGGAGAAGCACCCATCTGCTTCTACACCCTTCCCCCTCTCTTTCCTCTCTGTCTCTCTCTTCCCCTCCCACAGCCAAGGCTCCATTGGAGCAAAGATGGCCCGGGCACTGAGGACAGCTCCATGGCCTCTGCCTCAGGCATCAGAATGACTCTGGTGGCAGCAGAGCAACACCCCAGATGGGCAGAGTATAGCCCCAGGGTGGATCCTGGTCAGGCACATGTGGGAGTCTGTTTCTCTGCATTTCTGCTTCTAACTTCAGAAAAATACAAAAAATAAAAATAAAAGAAGGGAGCTGAGTGCTAGAGGGTATTGCAAACGTGAATACCTGGGTTCTCCAGAGAACCAGTAGATGGTGCGTGTGTGTGTTTATTTATAAAGAGATTGTTATGAGAAATTGGTTTCTGTGATTATGGAGTTTGGCAAGTCCTAAGATCAAGAGGGTGAGTTGGCAAACTGGAGACCTCAAAGACCCAATGGTTTAGTTTCAGTCTGAGTCCAAAGTCCGAAAAAGCAGTAGGACAATGGTGTTATTCCAGTCTGAAGTTCCATCAGTCTTACTATCCAAGACAAACTTATGTTTCACTTCCAGGGAAAAGCCAGAAAAAAAGCCAGTGTCCCAATTTGACGGTCATTAAATAGAAATAATTTTCCCTCACTCTGTAGAGGGTCTGACTTTTTGCCCTATATAGGCCTTAACTGATTGGATAAGGCCCACCTACATTGGGGAAATTAATCTATTTTATTCAATCTACTGATTTAAATGTTAACCTTATCCAAAATAAATAAATAAATAAAATAAAACCCTTTATTAAAGTATTCAGAGTCATAGTCAGTCAAATAGCTGGGCATCTCATAATCCAGTCAAGTTTGGCAAATTAAATTAAACATCATAATATGCCAAACATTAATAAATCAGAAATAGAGGAACTACGTATATATACCCTTGTACACTTTTCAAGGATATTTCTGTTCTTTAGGGTTGTTGTTGCTGTTGAAACTTTACTCATCAACAACTATGGCAGTAAAAATGGGAGGGTAGGGATACAGAAGGAAAGAGGGGATAGAAAATAAAAATAACAAAGTTGGCAAAATATTGGCCACTAAACTTTAGTTTTTCCAGAACAATGTACTTGCAGGTTGATATTACTTTTTGCTAAACTATATAAATTGTGAAGTATTTGGGCGCTGATTTTTGTTGTACTTTTTTTTTTTCAAGTGATTCTGGTAATGCAAAACCAACAGAGAGTCAAGACCTCTGTTTTCATACACTACACTGGAAATGACTATTGATCATTTCCAAAGCTATTATCAATTTGGAATGTGAGATTGGAGAGCCTCACAAAAGAACAAGTGCCTTCATAAAAGAGAAATTTAGGTACTGGTAATAAATACATAATTTCCATTAATATTTTATATCAGCAAAAATTTCCTAATGTAAATATCAGGATGTGATTCTATACCGCCATAGTATCTGGCAGGTCATGAACCAGGAGTGTCACTTTCTAAACTCTTGAACACCCCCCAAACAGGAAAGAAGCTGCACAGAAGGACAGAAGGGCTCAGATCACAGATTAACAAACAACAGGCACCTGTTTTTGTATATACATATTTCAAGGAAACACAACCCTGGTCATTCTTTTTTATTATTGTCTGTGGCTGCTTTTGCATAACAATGACAGACTTGAGTAGTTGTAACACACTCATACAATCAAAAAACTAAAAATATTTACCGTGAATGTTAACAGAATAAGTTTTGGAAGCAGATTATTTTCTTTTTTTGGGAAGCAGATTATTGAATGAATAACTTTTCAATGTTTACTATATGCTCTGTACAAAGGATACAGAAATAGGGAAACAAAATGATAAAGATCCTTGACCCTTTGGAATTTACATCCTCATTCTCGTGTCAGTTCACATTCTATCATTCTAATTTCATCTAATTTCTTACTAGTCCCTTTGCCCCTTTATAAAATATTTCAGTACTTTAGAGTTGCTCTAGGTAACATAAAATTTAGTCATGTGTTTTATTCCTCCTTTGAATTAATGTCTAAGTTGTGTTGCAACTCACAGAATTTTGTGAGACTTGAAAGCATGTAATATTTTTGGAAGAATTTTACTATTTCTTAGGAAAGTTGAAATGAACAGGATAGTGGCATCTACTTCATAACAAAAAAAAAGACTTGTTTGCTACTTAGAGGCCGAACGGGGCATCGCTGTATCATTACCTTCACCCTAATCTCCCATGAAATGAGATCATAAACAAGATCATGCCCACAGTCTGGTTTAGTATAAAGATTACATAAGCCAATGCACAAAAAAATGTTCATCATAGTGACTGACAAAGGCAAATAAGCAACAAATATTAGTTTTATAAATGTTAACTTATGCAACTTTCAGATATATTTAAACCTAGCATGAATTCATAGTCTTCATTTCTAGTTTATCAAGCTACACACTTTCCTGTGTTATTCAGAACCTGCATCATAGTGCCATGCAATTTTTCTATTTCACTCTTTGCTAGGAAACTAAGCTTCTTTTTGGTTATCTGTTTTTGATTTATAAAACCTACCTGGTTATTAAAATGGTATTTTGATGAAGTCAACACACAATTTTGAATTGAACAAGATAAGCCATAGAATTCATATTTAAGAACCGAACAAATGAATAATTGAGTAGATATTTTTATTTTATTTATTTATTTTTATTTAGACAATTAAATTTGACAGGGTAACATTGGTTACTAGAATACATAGATTTAGAGAAAACATCTCCACATCATTTAAACAGTCGATTATGTTGTATACTCATCACCCCAAGTCAAATCATCCTCCTCATCTTATATTTATTTTTTTGTATGCCCCTCCCCTCCTCTACCCCTCTCCTCCCTTCCCCTCCCCCTGGTGACTACTGCACTCCTTTAAAAAGATACCTAAATCTTCTTTTATGAAAGAAACAATAAGGCCACCTTTTTTAAGGTCATGTTTCAAAAAAATAATAGATGCTATGTGTCTGCCCATCTCACATAGCATTTTTCAAATGAAAATCTTCAGGGTTTCACAGAACTTAACTATTGCAATTGTGTTATTTGTCTCATAGTATTTAAGTAATTGTGGATCCATTTGGCTTTGCCCAATTTAGAGAAGCACGATTTTTTCATAGTTGACTAACAAGATGACATTTGGTAAAGAAAGTTTTTTACTAAGGAAGATGAGATGCTTCAGAGAGTGTGAAGGCTGATTTTTTTTTCTTTCAGGTTAATGTGATCCATTAATATATTTCAGAGTTTCTGGTGCATTTAAAATTGGTTTATTAAATTCTTCTGCAAAGATTAAAAATCTTCAAAAGTGTCATAATCCATTTTAAAAGAAATTCTCAAAACTAAAGCAAGGGAGTCCCCTTGTGGACTGAATCTAATGCCGTGTACAATAAATTACCAGTTAAATCAATGATTTCACAAGTATGTAGTGAATAAATTCAATAGTGACTAAAATAGAAATAATTTATTTTCCGGTGAGCCTTATTAGAAATGGATTACAAACAATTTTGTCATATATTTATTTGTACCTATTCAATGATAGAAAACAATTCCTAAAGCCAGCACTGCTTGAATAAATAGTAGACTTGGCAAAAACAAACTGTCCTATCTCTATGTGGTTTCTCTCACAAAGCAGCCCAGGGGATTGGTTTCAAAATCAATGGCTCATTCAAAATCTCAAGAATGTAATTGGCATTGGAAATCCAGTACGTTTCTCTACCAGAAAAGGATTTTAAACATAATTAAGTAAACTTATTGGTGAATCCAGTTTGTTTAACAAATGAGCTTCTGTTATTTAAAAAGGTATCTGATAATATTAAGTAGAAAGCCACCTTGAAAGGTACATAAAATATTTCCCGTTATCTTAGTGAAATTTCTAGTCTTGAAAGTTTAGAGCAAAGTAAAAGTATAACTAGATTTAGGAGCAGTGACACAGAAACAAATGCGCTTCCTTTCAGGTAAGCCCCTCTGTCTTTCCTCTCAGCTGCAGATGTTAAAGCAAACCTTTTTTTTTTTAAGTCTAGTTTTATTTTTCTCATCTATTCTCATTTCCCCCATGCACTGTATTTAAACCAAAGAATAAAAATCAGTAAAAGGAAATAGTTACAAAAATCAGAGTTGGAGTGATTAATTTTCCACGTTTATTACTATGAATAACTTCTACGCTCACTTTAAGAAAAGAGTCCTGAGTGATTTAGTAATAGTCTATAAATTTAATGAATTATGATTGCATTGAGAAATTGCCCAGATGTTAGTGGGTAGAGATAAACTTAATTTGATATAGTCCATTGAATACAATTCCTGATCTCTATTGGACACTTCCACAGGTGTTTTCTCTCTTCAGTAAGCCCCACTACTAGCCTGTGTTTTGTTAGGGTATAAAAGCGTGATGTTTGAAACCACACAAATGTCTGTACTCACTTCTGTACATGATATTGTTATAATTTATCTGGTGTAGATTGCTTTTTTAAGTGAAATACTTATTTTCATGAAGGGAAGTAGATAATATGATAGCTATAATGACAGCTTAACTGTTCTGCATATGAAATTAATCTAAATTCAGGGGTTTGGACACAGCCTGAAAGATTAGGGGGCTATGAGAGAAACAGAGGGCTGAGAATACAGGAGATATGCCTCACAGAGGAAATGTTACTGAGTATGAAATTTCTGGCTGTCATGGTAACTGATCAAATACTTTTAGGTACAGTGATATCTGATTTCAATTTTAGATTTTTTGTTGTTGTTTTTACTGTGTGGCAGATCACTCTTCCTATCACAAAAAAAAGAAAGAAAAAATAACCTCTGAAAAAGTTACCAAACCCAAAATGTCTTGTGTGAGTTCTGTAAATAAATCATAGAAATTGAACTGCAATCCGTGACTACTGAAATTTGAGACAGAGGAAGATTCAACAACAGGAAGTACACTGTAACAGACAAAGCATCCAACAGCAGCAGAAAATCAAGTTCAAACATAATCACCAGAGCATAAGAATTCAAAGAAATTATGGGGCTCTATAGGCTTCCTACAGAACATGGGTCATTGAACACAGTAATTCCAGATGACAACTGAATTCCACAATCATTGCAAATTCCTCTAATCAAGACTATTACGACAGCCTTATAATTGTTCTACATATACCTGTAGTCCCCTGCAAAATAAACATTATTTTAAACCCCTGTTGTAAATGCCTCAGTGACTTAAAATTACTCTTGAGATGAAGCCTCTGCCTGCATCTCTAGCTCTTTGGCATTCTACTTCACTACTTTTTGTTTCTTCTCATTGCCACATTGTGCTGTCAGCCTCTCTAATGTGCAATTTCATTCCTCAGACCCATGGCCTGTACTATTCTTAGAATATTGTCACTTTTTAAATTTTTTTATTTTTATTTTTTTAGAGTGAGGAAGAGAGAGAGAAACATCGACTTGTCGTTCTACTTATTCATGTCATCATTGGTTGATTCTTGCATATGCCTGACCAGGGATTGAACCCACAATCTTGGCATGTGGGGTCAACACTCTAACTAACTGAGCTACCTAGCCAGGACCAATATTGTCACCTTTTATTACTTGACTTATGTAAGTTTTTTCTTGGCATCTTGCTTTTTTTTTTCCAACTGATGACAAACTTACTAAGAGCAAGCCATGTGTTCCATCATTGGGCAACTTTTCAGTAATATATTCACTTATTCTATACTCTTTTGGTCCATTACAGGATAAATCCACTTCATGTGTACACTCTATCATTTTACTACTAACAGAAGGTAAAACAGTCTTCTGAAAGGTTATCACTTCACACGTTTCTTTCATGCTGTCTTGGAATCTATGGCTGCCCGGGAAAAGACTATCACAGATGTCTTCACTTTATTGTGTTTCCTGTTAGACTGCCCATCTACCATCCAGGGTCCTTATTCAGAAGCCCCATTTCATGAAGCCAAGTAATCACTTCCTCCAGCTTAAATTGATAGACTACCTTCCTTCAGTTTTCAAAACCAATTTTATCATACCTTATGACACCTCATACTTAACTTCTAGAAGTTCAAAAGCCTCAGAGCACTGAAACTTTTCCACCTTAATCTTCTGTATATCCTCTAACCTGGGCTTTACAAAATTTTCTACTGTATTCTCTGGAACTCTTGTGGAATGACCAACAAACCTCTATATTCTTCAATTTGTTTAGCTTTTCCTCCTCTCCTTCTTACTATAATTAAAACCTGAATTCCATGAAAGTTTTGTTTCCCTGAAGCTCTCTCAGATAGAGTTTTGTTTGTGCTCACATCCAAAATCAATATAGAGAATCTCCTAAGATTCAGGCTTTAAGGATACATTTAATTATTAAAATGAAATGGAGGAGGCCCTGGCTGGTTGGCTCAGTGGTAGAGCGTCGGCCTGGTATGCTGGAGTCCCAGGTTTGATTCCCGGCCAGGGCACACAGGAGAAGCACCCATCTGCTTCTTCACCCCCCCTCCTTCCTCTCTGTCTCTCTCTTCCCCTCCCACAGCCAAGGCTCCATTGGAGCAAAGTTGGCCGGAGCGCTGAGGATGGCTCTGTGGGTTCTGCCTCAGGCACTAGAATGGCTCTGGTTGCAAAGAGCAATGGCCCAGATGGGTGGAGCATCACCCCCTGGTGGGCATGCCGGGTGGATCCCGGTCTGGCGTATGTGGGAGTCTGTCTGACTGCCTCCCCGTTTCCAACTTCAGAAAAAAAAAATGAAATGGAGGAGATGAGTAGTAATTTCTTTCAGGTATCTTGGATATTTCTAACATCTCCGGGTTTCTGTTTTTGTTTTCCTTTTATTTTCTTTTGTCCCCCAAAACAAATAAAATCCATGTAAACCCATAAGTTTTCTTCCTCAGCTTCTTATTATATGAAAGGTGATAAAAGTATATATATAGATGTTAAATATCTACCCGTCAATAATAAAATCTCTTAGTTTCTCTTTTACCCTACAATTATTTCTAAACTGAGTGTTATTATTGATGATGTCTCGCATTCTGGATGATGATGCATTTTTAGAGTAATTATTTTTTCCTGTGATAGACAAAATTCAACAGGTAATGTCAATGCTATACTTTTTGGCCTTGCAAAATAGACTATTGAAACAAAATTATTATTTTTTCCACATTGACACTGACTATTCAAAATAAGCAATGGTTTTCACTTCAGATATAAAAAGGAAGAACATAGCCAGACCAGGCAGTTGCACAGTGGGTAGAGTGTTAGACTAGTACACGGAGGACCCAGGTTCAAAACCCTGAGATCACGGGCTTGAGCAGGGGCTCATCAGCTGGAGCGCGGGGTCACTGGCTTGAGCAAAAGGCCACTTGCTCTGCTGAAGCCTCCCCGGTCAAGGCACAAATGAGAAAGCAGTCAATGAACAACTAAGGTGCTGCAATGAAGAATTGATGCTTCTCATCTCTCCCTTCCTGTCTATCTGTCTCTCTCTGTCTCTGTCACACAAAAAAGGAAGCACATAAATAAAGCAACTATCACAAAAGTAGCAACAAGGCATAAAGATTAAGCACCTGGATAACTTAAGCATCAGCCATTATTCAGAAGAAGCTTGAATCACACATAAAAATGGAAGAGATATTATTTAGGGAGAATTGAAATGATTCAACAATGCACCTGTAGCAGTTGTTAAGACAGAGAACAAAAGGAGTACAGAAAAACTAGTTGGAAAATTGTTAACTTTTTGGTAATTAGGCAATAACAAATACTTATAATCTTCAAATATGTATACTTTATTGACCATGTTCTTACTTTAACTGATAACTGGCTTCTGGGAAAATGCTATTTTCCTCCAGTCCTCTCAGGGACAGGCTTGGCTTTCATCACATCTATGTACTACAGAATCTAGAAGTGGGAGTATTGTCTTGCTTAGCCTTATTGCAGCTTTCAACATGTTTTTTTTTTCTTCTTCTGTGTCTTTCAAACACACATTATCTTGAAGAACTGACCCTGGATACTCCTCCCGGGTGATTATAAACTGACCACTCATATATTCCTCTTCATTTACTGAAGACATTAACTAGACTATTTTTCCTCTTTATCACTACTATTACCATCATTCTTGATAATATCAAAATTTATGAAAAATCCAGCAAACAATAACTCTAACATTTTTATAATGCTTACAATATAATAGGCATAGTTAAGAAGTTTATATAAATAATTAAGCACTACAATAGCACTATACAGTATAGTCCCCATTATACATATGAGGAAACATAGTCACAAAAGTGAGTCTCACTTGTTTCCTCTAATAAGAAGAGATAGGATTTGAATCCATAAAATCTGACTTCAGTCTGTGCCTTTAACCACTAACATCTAGGTGAGAATCACAACTGTTGCTATTTGAATATAGTTGTCATCTACTTCCACACTTCGTTCCATCAGGCAAAATAGTATCAATATTTCCTTTACCTATATTTCACAAATTAACAACCCTCACCTATTAATTATTTCTATTTTAGATATCTGTGGTCTCAATCCCTAAAAATAGATTATATTATTTCCAGTGTGATCAAAGCAGAAGAAACAACAGTAGGGGAAATTTCTCTGCTGATATAACATGGACACTAATAATTATATTAACAAACTCTTAGCTTCCAAAAGTATTTTAATATTCATGATGAAATAAATGTGAAAATGCAAAATATAATTTGCATTGAAGTTAATATACCAAATGTGGGTTATAAATTCCTAAATATTTGTTTAAGGTGTATTATAAATTTGTCTCTGTGATTTTTAGCATCTAGTATAAAGGAGTAATTAAAATATGTTACTTGATTCACAAGGTTCATAAGATGAAAGCAATTTATTTTCTCAGATGGACTATAATTTTTAATGAAAATGAAATGAGGGAGACGTTGCCTCAATGGTTCCAATTAAGACATTTTGAGATATTATAAACAACCTCATCAGCAACCATTTGCAAGTAATTCCTAGAGATTCATAAAACATAGTTTTATGAATATAGTTTCTTAAAACATTCCCCAAATATAAGCCAATGGCGTTTCACCAACATGCAAAGGAATAATGTTCTCCAAGGGTCTCAGATAAGACAGTCTGCATAAATGCTTTTAATTAATGAAATGTATTTTTATATCCCAGATCATAGAAAAATTCATGTTTTTAATTGTTTTTTCTCAATGTGTTGTATGTTTGCTGCTCTATTTTTTCATTTATTGAATAATTATAATCTAGATTTTGTGCATTACAAGAAAAACTAAGAAATATTGCTTCTAATTTTTAGAAGATATAATTTTTGTAAGTCATGTAATGATTATGTGCTAGTAATTATTACTTAATGATAAAAGAGTTGAATTTGAAGGCCTATGTTTAAGTAACAGTTTTACTACATCATAATTAAGACTATTTCTCTGAAAAACTGCTTACATTTAAATCAAGACTCTGATAGTTAGTAGTTGAATGACACTGGGCAAGTTTACTTCACTCGACCTCAATTTCCTCTTTTGCAAAATTTAGATAATATTAGTGCATGCCTCATGCTTATGTGATAATAATAATAATTAACTCTTTGAGTAGTGAGTTTTTTCATGCTCGCTGACCCCCAGGAGTAAGTTGTTTTTCAAAAAATTAAATTAGTTTTAGTTACTCTGGATAGTCAGGAGGCACGAGGACATACATGAGTATTCGTGCTACTCAAAGGTTAAATGTTATTATATGTAAGACATTTAGTATAATGACTAGCAAAGAAAAAACAATAATAATTACATGCAAAGATGATGTTGATTTTCATGGTCAAATTACTTAGCTTTACTAACTTTTCAGCTTTCTCATAAGTATAATGGAGATAATACTATTCATATATAGTTTTGGAAAGAATTAAAATATAAAAATAACATATACAAAGTGTGTAGTTCTGTTCCTGGTCCGTATGAAGCAGTTAATAAATTGTAACAATTCTTACTGTTATTACCATTCATTATCGACCAACTGTAGTACATGTCTAATATCAACAAAATACTTTGCTCGTTCTAGAACAAAGGGAGCCAAGAATCTTGGAGGATGTGTCCTAACTGATCTATAGAGCACAGCAGATAACCAGGACCAGCAGAGTTCTAGTGGCATGTTTGACACCGAAAAAGAACGCTGGTCTTTGCTTCCTTTCTTGTCCATAGATATTTGCAGGTAGAGTAGGAGCACATCACATGGTCCCTCCCTGAGATGTGCAGGAAGCATTTTCACCAGCAGTCCTGTGAGCTGTCTGTCTTGACTGTGCACACGGTGGCCTGGTCAGCACACACCTGTTCTTGTAAGATCCAGCTGCATCACTAGACAGCAGGAGAAATAGGTGAGGAGGAGCTCTAATCCACCAGAGTAAGGGATCTGAGCAAACCAGAGAGACCTTTACATTCTTCTGAGTGGCTAGAACTTATGTTGAGCACATTCAGCTAGATTTTAACTCTCAACTGAGGCTTGTAAAGCATTAAGGAACTTTAAAGCAATGGAGGGCAAAAGAAGCCAATCTGTATGATTTCAATTGTATGACAGTCTGTAAAAAGCAAAACTATGGAAACAGGAAAAAGGATCAGTGGTTGCCAGGTGTTGGGGGAGTGGAGGGGTGAATAGATAAAGCACAGAGGATTTTTTGGGTAGTGAAAATATTCTCTTTGTTACTATAGCAATGGATATATGTCATTATATATTTGTCCAAATTCATGGATGTACAATACCTAATATGAACCGTAATGCAAACTGTGGACTTCAGGCAATTATGATGTGTCAATATAGATTATCAATTGTGGCAAATGTACCACAGTGTTGGGTTGATAATGGGGGAAGCTATGCAGGTGTGAAAGCAACAGATATATGAGAAATTTCAATACCTTCTTCTCAGTTTTGCTGTGAATTTTAAATTGCTCTAAACACAAAAACGTCTTAATAAAAAATAAAAACAAATTTTAAAAATCAAATAAAGTCACATAGTTCATAGAAGGAAGTTTTCAATGCCCAAAATAGTTTTGTATTTCAAAAACCTTTGACTCAACTATATGTAACACATGAAAAATATAACAAAAACAAGAAAATTATTTAGAAAACTTTACCACTATTATAGTTATACAGCTCAAAAAATCTTATAAAGCAGTGGTCCCCAACCTTTTTCGGGCCAAGGACCGGTTTAATGTCAGAAAATATTTTCATGGACCAGCCTTTAGGGTGGGACAGATAAATGTTTCATTTGACCGAGACAAGTATCAAGAGTGAGTCTTAGACGGATGTAACAGAGGGAATCTGGTCATTTTTAAAAAAATAAAACATCGTTCAGACTTAAATATAAATAAAACGGAAATAATGTAAGTTATTTATTGCGGACCGGTACCAGATGGCCCACAGACCGGTACTAGTCCGCAGCCTGGGGGTTGGGAACCACTGTTATAAAGGGTAAAAAAATTTAAAAGAAGCTAAGCATAGTGTATGCATTTCTGCATGTGCATATACTTATGTGTGTATGTCTACATGTGTGTGCATGAGTTTTGGGGAACAAGATACAGTTATAAAGAGAATTAGGAAACTAGAGAGGTGGTCTCTGGTATGAACATCCTACATCTATGTCATGCTGAAAACACTGGGCTTGGGTATTTAGCCTACTATTCTCAAGGATTATTGAATTTGGATGTATCCAGTGATCATAATTTTAAACAATGACTATGGTTGGCACTGAACTGAAAGATAAATTTAGGGAGGGACCTGGGCATCAATATTTTTTTAAAGTTGTTTAAGTCTAATGTGTAACTAGTGCGGAAAATAAATGCTTTAGACAATGAGGAGCAACATAAAGATATTAATTAGCTGAGTAATATGATGTGATTTGAAAGATCTACCAACAGTGAAGTGAAAGGGACACAAATGAACACAGTAGTACAAAAGTTATTAAAACATCAAATGGTTAGAAAACAATCTAAAACCAATAACCAGACTACAGTTAATTGAGCAGAAATATATGTGTGACTCCATTTCTGTATTATTCTTTACTTACTAGATCATTTGAAGTGATCACACATTACAGAAAACTATTTGTGTTTTGAATTATGTGGCTAAGGTCCCAACATATTCTGAGATACAGTGAATTTTAGTTCCTGAATTTAGATGGATGTTTCCTGTTGAACATTAGATGTTATATAGGTTATGTTATATAATTAAATTATTATACAATATATAAAATCATGGTATTTTCCATTTTGAAATTCTTTATATTAATTAACTAACCTTGGGAAATAAATTAAAAATCAAAGGTAGCAAAAAGAATACTTGATTAGAGACATTATCAAGATATCTGTGTCCTAGAGCTCTGGCGTCTCTGGTTTGACTCTGGTGTTCAACTCAATCCCAAAGCACCATTTGTAGCTTGAGGTTGCAGATTCGAACCCCCATCAGTACACATATTTGAAACAATCCATTGGTGCACAACCAAGTGGAGCAATGAGTTAATGCTTCTTTCTCTGGCTCCCTTGCTCTCTTTCAAACCAAGAGAAAAAAAATTATATACATGGTACTGAATTACAGTACATGAAAATAGGGAGATGTATGTTGATGAAGTCTTAACACTAGATTAATTATGAGAGGGTGATGATTAAAGCTTTAAGTGATTTTACACATAGGTACAAAGCATTAATATGTGGAGAAGGAAGGAGATCTTTTCTGAAATTTTATTCTATCTTAATCTTACCCTGAGAATGGAATGTTTAGTCTTCATTCATTTGGATAAAGGAACTCTTCCAATTTTAACTGAATAAAAGGTCAAAAAGGAACTAAGATCTTAATATTATTTGATTATTTATAAAATTAAAAATAACAAAGAGTAGATCACTTTATGAGTGTCACATTTAAAAGGCAAGTTGAAATGTACTAAGAGAAAAATTAGAGATAGAAATATCTCTATCAAAAAATATTTTTAATCTGGCATAGAGAACATCACAAGGCACATTTTGAAAAAAGAAAGAAAGGTGAGACTGGAAGTGAAAGGGAAACTGAAATAGCATTAAAAAGGTCTGGAAACCAAATAAGAGTTGTGAAGTATTAAAACCAGAAAGAATCCTAGAGATTATGTACACTATATAATTAGTCTGAATCAGTACTTGGATTCTAACTTAAAGGTTTCTCAACTCCAACTTCAAAGGACTTTATTATTACATGTTGCCACTTTTAAGGCATATAAAATATTTTCTAAGTGAGAGAAGGGGAAATAAAGACAGACTCCCACATGAGCCCCAATTGGGATTCCCCCGAGAAACTCCCATCTGGGGCTGATGCTCCAATCAACCAAGCCACTGACCACGAGAAAGGAAGAGAGAGATAAGGGGGAGATGAAGGGGAAAAAAAAACAGAGGGTCGCTTTTCGTCTGTGCTCTGACCAGGAATTGAACCTGGATCATCTGCAAGCCAGTCCAATGCTCTATCCATTGAGCCAGCTGTCCAGGGCCAAAATATTCTTCTGTGAAATACATAAAATACACTTATGTACCCTCAAGTGGTGCAATTCAAATATTTAACAACTAGTTCTCTGCCCTAATGACCATTTTAAGTATAAAAAAACACAGTATATTGAAAGTTAATTTATTACTTCATGAATTTAATACTTAAATAAGAACAATAAAAGAGGTACATAAAACTAGATTATTCTATAAGAGTTTTAAAATACTAATGAAAAAATATTAAATACCACCTAACAAAACACAATAAAACTGTTATTTAAGATATTTCCATATTGTTTTTTGGTTGGCATCCTCACTCATAATATTTTTAATGTATTAATGAAATGTACATTATTATGGGTGTTTAGAATGCACTGCTGTACAGATGAATGTTAAAAAAGAGAAAGGAATGTAAATTTTAATTTCCACACTGGGCAACTGGCTGCACAGGCTCCCACCGTAGAAAGAACCCTGATTACAAGTGACATTTTAACAAGTGGTTCGCTGAACTCAACAAAAAATTAAATATTAGTTCTGTTGAACTGGTGAGAACCAGCTGAATCCCACCACTGGTACACACACACACACACACACACACA
Organism: Saccopteryx bilineata; assembly: GCF_036850765.1. Classification (NCBI taxonomy): domain Eukaryota; kingdom Metazoa; phylum Chordata; class Mammalia; order Chiroptera; family Emballonuridae; genus Saccopteryx; species Saccopteryx bilineata. The sequence goes on along the minus strand of NC_089495.1, from coordinate 59,664,936 downwards.
CACACACACACGTGCGCGCGCGCACACACACCGCTGGGCTTATTTTGGCCAAATTCTGCTTATAAAACATAGAATTATGTCTGAAAAATATTTTCAGGGCTTCTCTCTCTAATACAATGTAGACTCAAGCCTAAACATATTAACAGAGTGATAACTGGTCTATGTAACAGAAAAATGTTCTTCTCCCCCAAGATTTTTATCTTTGTTCATAAATTAGAAATTCTGCACTTTAGAAGTATAGGGAGCTGGTAGAAAAGAGCTTATTTTTGGAACTTCTCACCTTTGGTTGCAGTAAATGCTACCACCTAAGCGGTACTTACAAAATACACAGTTGGTCCCAGATAGTCTGATTTAATTGGTTAAGTCATGGTTGAGAGCCAATGGATGGGTAGGCTGGGAAGAAAGACTCTAAGTTTCCCTATCTACTTGTACATACACGTTCTTTATCTACACTGTGGATCAAATTATCTAAATCAGCCATCGTCTGCAGATCCTGATAATACTAATTTGGGTCATCCTAAACTTGGTGGAGGCTGCTAATCAAGAAATAATATCACCCTTATTTACACTTTTGGTAGAATCCCATTCTTAATCTATTAGTTTGTTCAGAATTTACAGGAGAAAAAGTGGGATAGTTGTAATCATCTTCCCAATCCATTTATTCAAGTCTAAGCCATAAGAGAAAAATACCTGTAAACTTGATAAATAGGATGTTACATAGCTTAACACATATATAGTTCACAACCTTTAAGTTAGTATTCTAAGTCAAGTGTAAATGGGATTTCAGCCATGAATTAAAAAATCAATATATCATGTCAAATTTAGATTAAAATTACATCAACAGACATTAAAACCATCTCCATAAAAGTGTAAAAATATTTGAAGACAAGAATGTATCTTTATGTATCATATATATTTAACTATATATTTAGCAAGAGATGGGATATTTTATTTCTCCTTTAAAAACAAATAAATGCATATTAACATCTTCATGTTTATGCCTTTCTTAAATTTTTTTTTATTTATTCATTTTTAGAGAGGGGAGAGAGAGAGAGAGGAGAGAGAGATAGAGAGAGAGAAGGGGGGAGGAGCTGGAAGCATCATCTCCCATATGTGCCTTGACCAGGCAAGCCCAGGGTTTTGAACCGGCGACCTCAGCATTTCCAGGTCGACGCTTTATCCACTGCGCCACCACAGGTCAGGCCATGTTTATGCCTTTCAAAAACATTTGTTTGCAAATGAACTTCCCAAGAGTATTCAATGGCAGGATGCAGAACATATATTTTCTTATATGGGATTCAGACATGTTTCCCAAACCATGAAGGGGAGTAAGGCATAGAGTGTCACAGAAAATGTAAAATTTGTCAACCTAGAGGAGGATCAGGGCTTCACTCTGAAGAGTAGATAGAATCAATGCCTAGTCATAAGAACTTCCAATAAGCTCCAGACGAGAGTGCTAAGATTTCCATGGATAAATGAGAGAGGGCCTTCAATTACCATGACTGTCAGGATGGACAATGTTCACAATGGGGTCAGGGGACTGGGCTCTCAAAACCTCAGAACCAAATAGAACTATCTCTGTGTCTCATATGGAAATAGCGGCTCAAATATTTCCATTGCTAAACATTCTGAAGAAATAAGAATCTTTTGAAATACTAAGAAACCCAATGCCATTCTGTATTCAAAACATTACTTGCTTTTATTCCGTCAAAAGGCAATTAGAAGTGAAATTTGAAATGAAATCATACATGCGTCTTTTATGGATTTACCATCTCCCTTTAATAAAATATTTTTACCAATACTATTCACCAATAAACCTTTTCTGCTTTTTTTTTATATGGTTCAATCTTATTATTTTGATAATATGTAAAATTTATTATTGTTCTTATTCTATATAAAACTTTGTCTACAGCCATTAAAGTCTATTTGGTTATTTCATATCACTTGCTTAAACATTGCATGTGCTTTGGGGTTGCTTACAAATGATATTTAAAACAGAGAAAACAGGGGGAAAATACTAGAACCTAGGACACTAAAAATGTCATGTCAATTTGTTTTCTTCATGGTAACCCCAGATGTCTGTTAAAAGAGGAGTGGCAAGTTTATTAACAGAGAAGAATTATATTGAAAATACTGGAGCCTAAATAATAAAAGTTATCATTTGAGAAGGAGTCTCATTCAGACCTGTATTTAAAATGATTTATTCAGAGTGAAAGAGTACTTTTATTTGTCTGTGTTCATCTTCTGTCTTACTTTTGAGAGCCAGTTACAAATCTAATGCTACATGTCAGCCTCTTGAACCCAGCCCTTTCATTTACCAACTTGAACTTCAACTCTATGTTGTCAAAAGAATAGGGCATTATTACAGTGCTAGCAAGTGCAAGTCTATTTTAATGGAAATTATTTTATATTTATGATTTCAAATGAAAATCAATTATAACTCCACTGTAAATCACCAGTTTAAGAGTATTTTAATGGCTCAGACTACAGATATTGGACCTTAATGTTCTGATTAGTAATTTTTTAGAATTTTGAATTAGTAAAAACTGACTCTAAGATTGTGTGGCAATGTTTAGGGAATTCAACAAGATAAAGATTTAGTTATCATCAGGCAATAATATTTTATTTATTATGCTTATTTTCTATAATATTTTGGTAAGTTATCTCCATTTAAAAAGATGTCATTTTTATTACTGTTACTGCATTACACATTTTTATGATTACAACCTAATTAATGCCCTAACTTGATTATTCAAAGAAAAAAGAACAAACATGATTTCTGGCATTGTCAGCCATTAGTGGACCCTTAAACTTGATAATGAGTCAAAATTGATCATAGTGTTAAAATTAATCCAAAATCTACTAGATACAATTGTTATAAGAAAAAATAATGATTATTTCATTTTAGTGTAATTAAAATTACTTCCTTGAAAATAAAAGTTATAAAGCCATATGTGTATATCTCTTTGAATTATTCCTTCATAAATACATATCGACCTTAGTCATTATTATATCTATTATTATTTCTAAAGCCATCCCAGAAAGACATTTTGAGACATTTCAATAACATCCACTTTTTGTTCACTATAATCCCTCATATTGTGAGCCTCAATCAAGTGTAGTTGTATAGAGAGCTCAGATTTACTTAGAAGCTGATCTGGACTGGCAAAGTTCATTTGACATTAATGAAGGGGGAGAGAAGAATAGACAGGAGAGGAGAGGAGGATGGAGGTAGAGAAAGAAGGAAGAAAATAGAAAGAAATAAGGCAGAAAGGAAGGAAAGAAAGAATAAATTTAACATATAACTCAAAGTTTGTATGAGAAATTTAAATAAAAAAATATAAAGAATAAATTACCTGGTACATGGAAGGGATTCAACAGATAATAATTATTACTATCATTACTATTATAAATGTACTGATAAAGGTATTTGAAATGCAAACTGAGGCTCTAAAAATTTTTAAATTAATGTCCCATAGCTTGGCTTCCTTTCTTACCTTCTAACCCTTGTTTATTAGTGATGTGATAATCCTAGATCATTGTATACATGTGCCTCACTTAGCAGTATTTTGTTCTGCTTTGACTAAGACTGTGTGGTGAAAAAATTTAAAAGAATTCCTAGATTATTGAGGTGGAACAACACAGAGGAAGAAATGTAGGAATTTATGAACTTTAATGTGTAAATGTCCTTTTGTCTCAAAAAAAAGTGGCCCATGAAAAAATATTTGTGTAAGAGTGTGACCAGTATTACCAAAACCAGAAAATAATGACTAGATGTTCAAAAATGCAAATGTGCAAATAAATAGTAATTAGAGTGCATAGTTTAGGGAACAGCCTGGAGGAAAAGTTTAGATTCCAACTGATACACAGTACACTAACCTTATCAACAATGAAGAAATTTTTCAGGTCCTGAGCTTCTCTTAAGTCTGGAGTCAGCATAATACCACTTCATTTAGCTGATTTAATCTAAAATTCATTACCTACATCAATGGGTGAAAAGATTTTGTTGACAGATTTTGTTAAAGATTTTTATGAGGAAGAAGAGAAGAGGGGAATGACTTCATCTGAACAGAATAAAAGTACTGCCCTTCACAATTTCCCAAAACAATTCTCCCTCTCTTCCAGATGAAGTAATATTGGTTATTGGGATCATTAACTTGAATTGTAGCCTGTGATCCTGTCTATAATTTTCAGAACATTATTTTATATGTGAATCTGGCAATTCAGGTGGAGTTACTGATTATTGTTAATCACTATAATATCCTTCACCTTCAGCCATATCTGTACTATACAACCTTTTGCATTTTTATTAATTTTCCGATCACCTTTGACTTGGATCAACAGAAACTGAGTACAAATCATGGCTATCTAATTATGGAGTTCCCAAAAAATCTGTACTTTAACTCTCCTACTAGACTAAAAAGCAGTAGAAATTGTCTTCTTACATGTTAGGTAACAGGGTATTTAGAACAGTTATCTCTCAGCTTATTTTTTTTTCTACTTCTTAAGATCACTTTTGCCTGATTTGGGTATCTGACTCTTTGGCACAAAGAATGTGATATTTGAAAAAAATTGAATGTCAAATTCTTTAAGGGGTCTGAATACATACACTGAATGTAGACTTGCAAAATACTATAACTAAACTAAGAGACTATAGAGTAAAGAAATCTTCATAACTCTTTCCAATTCTTCATTTCTAGGTTTAAACCAGTTCTGCTGATGCTGAGGTGATAAATAAGGGCCAGTTGTTTCTGAGTGAACTGCGTTGTGCTCAGGTGCATTCTCTTTTCATAGAGTATGTCATATTACACCAGGATTGATGAGGTGCACTTGTCTTAAACGAGGTGGCTCCAAGTAAATGCAGTGAATGTCTCCAGCCATGTGTACATAAGCCTGGCTAGGACAGGAAGTCTTCGAGCTTTTAAAAGCACTACTATGAGACTCCCTCACTCAGATTTAAAATTTGCAACTGTGTATTCACGTCTGAAGCCTGGGATCTTAAACCTTTGTCTGTGATTAAAAGTAGTGTGAATTTCCCAACTGCATATTCTAATTAGCTGGCTTCTTTCTTCATACTACTGCTCACAAAAATTAGGGGATATTTCAAAATGAATGTGAAGCAATAAAATATTTCCTAATTTGGGGAGCAGTATATATCAACTGACACTTTTCAAACAGGGCTCTCCAGAAAGAGTTTATTTTTGGTGTAATTTTGTCATAGACTTTTTAAATTTTCCCTCGAAAACACTGATCTTAAACCAATATTAATACATATGACATCATCATTATTGATTTCTTGTTTTTTCAATTTTATTTAGTCCTTTCAAAGCACCCTTCTCCTATAATTATTTAGATTAAATTTAATGCTATTGTTATTTTTATCCTAGATATTTTTAAACAATGGAAAATTATTTTTATATTTTAGTTTTATCACAAAGCTACTTCTCAGGTGCTGGAGATGAGGGCAAGGAAGCTTCTATAAACCAAAGGGTCTTGAATGGTTTTATGTGCAAAAACTATTGCTACAGACCTTGGCCAGATAGTTCAGTTGGTAAAGCATCATCCCTAAAGTTGCAAGTTCGATCTTTAGTCAGGGCTCATACAGGAATCAACCAGTGATACATAAATAAGTGGAATAACAAATAATGTTTCTCTCTCTCCCTCTCTAAAATCAATTAAAAAAAAACATTTTTACACCTATCATTGCTTTTGATCTTTACAACAGTGCTGTAGATTTAGTTTGTAAGTCATGTTCTGTAGTTTCCTACAGACAATTGGATATAGTTGAGAGCCCTACACCTTCCCTTACATGTCAGATCTGTCTTTAACCTACATTAAGACTTCACCTAATTTACTTTATCTATGGCAGAGTTTCTACAAAATAATATTAGAAGAGTAATACATATTTTGTTCAACTCATGGGAGTTGTTGGGTGGGTCAGTTGAAATAATGAGAGACTTTAGAATCAATGTAGTCTACTAATTTAAATGAGAGATATAGGCTGAAGGAAAGTATACAGGAATGACCCATGTAAATCAAATACAGTATATGAAGGTTAGGCTGTGAGTATTTCTGATATTGTATCTTTGATCATATCATTTTTTATTTTCATATGCTGTCTTTTTATAAAAGTAGTGCAGGGGCACTAAAACATATTATATTTAGCTAATATTCTGAGGAGATTAATGTAATTTCAGGCAAAATATGCATCCACTTATGGAATAAGAGGCTTGCCTAAAGACCACCATCAAGTCTTTGTGAATTCTCAGTCTATGAATCAATGGTCCATGCTCCCTCTTATTTTTAAAATAAAATTTCCCAGGAATGTGTGTGTCTGGGTTTGTGTGTAAGAGGTTGGTTCCTTTTCATAAATTATTGACTTCTAGTTATATAGCTGTGCTTCAACATGTTTAAGTTAGACCATAATTAAGATAAACTTAGACTTGACCATATGATGCTAAACAATCATTTGGATAAAAAAGAACCAATATTTATGCTTCCAAAATTGGCATCTTAAAGGCTTTTGCTCTTTCTTCCCTTTTCCCATGCCTTACATAATGTCCCATCCAGTTTGCTTATAAGCCATATGCTGATGGAGTGAAGATCTAAGAACATAAAAAAAGCCAACATTAATAGAAACATAAGCATATTTTTTATTCATCATCTTAACTTGTGAAGGGGTACTTTAAAGCATAACCAATCGATAATCAATGACTCCAATGTTTTTTTCTCAGAAAAAATTTTTGGAAAGGTCTCTGAAAGAAGAGAGCATTTTTAACACAGATGTTAATTTACAAAATTCTGTATCCAAGTAGATTGCTTTTGGCTCAGCATTATTCGATTAATCTATAGTATTTCACTTTCAAAATCCAACTTTACAAATATTAACATGATCTTTATTATTAACTACTCTAGTTATCCAAACTAAAAGAATTGTAACTTTGTAACTTTTAGATGAATTTACTTCTTAACATCTAAGTCTGGTTTTTAAATTAAATGACCTCAGGATACATTTCATTGGGGCAATTTTTATTTTAAGACTTACTTCCAAATCCAAATGAAAGATATAAAAACAGTCTTGGTACATTCTCACTGTACTGTGTTCACATCTCCATAATTTCATGTGTGGATATACAGCCATTAGCTGATCCCAACTCAGAAGTCATCCTATCTCCTCACTTCAGGTTTGGAAACTGAAACGTTTATACATTGTTTGTGCCAGTTTGAACCAGATATTCCATTACATAAAGTTAAACATATCCTAATTGATCCAAAGATTTTCACAAAAGAGAGTAATTATTGTCTCCAAAAGCATGTTGGACAGACTAGACAGGAAGAGGTAAACACTTGGAACTATAAACTGGCTCTAGATAGAAAGAGTCGATGGCTGCTGATGAGTTGAAGTCCAACTCAGTAGGAAAAATGCAGACAACAGATGGTAACGCAAGTAAACATTTGGCCTCCTGACTGCTCAACACAAGGTAATGAAGGTGATTCCACAGGCAGTACCCTGAAACTCAGCAGAGCAAGTGATAAATCTGTTGCAATGTGCTGTCCTAGCTACCGAGCCAGCATTTAGGAAGAATTATCCCACTCTGAGAAGAGGAGACAGGTAAGAGTAAAAGAGAAATTCAGCCTTAGACAAACGTTGCTACTAGTTAGATGACAAAAATCAAGACTTGGACACTTGTAATAATACAGAAAGAGAAGAGAGAAACCTGGTATGAATGAAGAGGCATAGCATATTTAAACTGGAGAAAGATTTGGCATAGAAGTCAGTCTAGTGGGAAAAACAACTTGCTCTTGTCAGTGGATTGAGCATTTTAAACCCCTCTTCTAAAGTCAGGCTTGGTCTTAGTTCCTATAACATGGCAGAGAGAGAGTACTGATGAGGTAAAGTATCTCAGAATTCAGGTACTGAGAAGCTGGTCGATCCCAAAATGATGGCAAAATCACCTGTAAAATTTCTGATTCCTTAATAATGGTTTAACTTGACCTTAACAAGTGGACACTTGGAACTCTCTGATGTCAGTTCTTTGGGTTTTTAACATTTCAATTTAATCCCACAGCTGAATGAATAGGATTGGACCTAAAGGACACCTTAAAATGATTGAATTTAAATCTTAAAAAAAGTGTGCAAAAGTAAACGGGGATAACATACAAATGAGGACATCAGTCATTCCTCCTATTTTTCCTACATCTACTGAACTTCTACCTAATGCATTGTAGAGGATTAAAGGACCTGAGCAAAAACTAAAATTGGTAGTAGAAAAAAAATCTTTTAAAACATTGCTATATTTAAACTAACTGATTTCTTGCTAATGATTTCAGAGGCTGGTAAGAGACGTGAGGTGTTAGCAATGCCATTCCATGATTATAGCTTCTGGGATAATAGTTATTTTCACTGGTCCACTGTCATCATCTCTATTTTTGCAGGCACTACACATTTCTGATTCGTGGGCACAACTCCATGTGTTACCTCAGTTAAGATGTCTATTTTGTCACTATATTCTGGATTGCCTTGCCCTTTAAAATAGCAGTTGCATAGAGGTATGAAATTTTTCATCTCAGTCACCTTTTGCTCCCTCATTTTTGTTGCTAAGAACTTCTAGGTCAATTACACATCAATAAAAGTCCACAGGAAAATAATGTTGTTGTTTTTTTTCTTTTTTTTTTCTTTTTGTATTTTTCTGAAGTTGGAAACGGGGAGGCAGTCAGACAAACTCCCGCATGCGCCTGACGGGGATCCACCCGGCATGCCCACCAGTGGGTGATGTGCTACCCATCTGGAGCATTGCTCTGTTGCAACCAGAGCCATTCTAGCACCTGAGGCAGAGGCCATGGAGCCATCCTCAGTGCCTGGGCCAACTTTGCTCCAATGGAGCCTTGGCTGCGGGAGGGGAAAGGAGAGACAGAGAGGAAGGAGAGGGGGACGGGTGGAGAAGTAGATGGGTGATTCTCCTGTGTGCACTGGCTGGGAATTGAACCCAGGACTCCTGCACACCAGGCCGACGCTCTACCACTGAGCCAACCGGCCAGGACCAAGGGAAGTAATGTTTTTATTTTTAACATTTTCACTTGAAAATAAGCCTCCAGTAATGCATCAGTATGGATGCACAGTTAATCAATATGGGTTCCAACTATGAGTTGGTGGTGAGAGCTGTGACATACAAATCTGATACTCTGTCTTTTTTCTATATCCATTTCATCATGACTCTACTTGAAACTGCATAAAAAATTATAGTGGATATGAGAATTTCTTTAGATCATATCTTCAATCCTCTCAATTCTATGCTTTAAATGCAGACTCCTGTTTTAAATTTCTTAATTTTATTTTGATACATGAACATGTTTGTTTTAGGATAGAATGATTAGATTGCCATCTTTATGTGGAATAAAAGAACAACAAAAATTACATTTTTTTTCTCCTCATTTTTTTAAAATTGTAAACTTTTTCAAGGTAATGAAATATGTATTGATACCCTTAAGGAAAGAAATGCAAAAAAAAAAAAAAGAAAGAAAGAGAAAAGTTATTCATATGTTTGAAAGTACATATTTTTGGATTTGATTAGTTAAGTGCATTTATAATATTTCTGAGTACTGCAAAAAAACTCAAGAAGTTATAAACAATGTTTCTCATCAAATTCACCAATAACTAAACATTTGAGAAATACACAGTATAATTTTAGGCCTTTATTAGGGTTACTGATCACTTTCTCATAAATGAAATTTCTGTATTTAATAACTTTACTTTAGGCCCTGGCCAGGTGGCTCAGTGGATAAAGTGTCGACCAAGCACACTAGAAATCATGGGCTCAACTCAACCCCCAGTCAGAGCACAGAAAAGAAGTAACCAATGATTACACAACTAAGTGAAACAATAAATTGAAATTTCTCTCTCTTTCTTCCTCTTTCTCAAATCAATGGGAAAATTTTAAAAAATAATTTTACTCTAGCTCTATGATCATTTCTTTTCTCATTATTCCAGAGGGCTTATTTTCAAACAACACATCATAAGTCCTGAGCTTTTAAATTTGTGAGGGTATTATTATTAGAATATACAATTGAAACTTCAAATTCAATATGTCAAGACCACAAAATATCAAGAGGCATACTCAAAATATATATTATGTAAATTAAGACTTAATTTTTTTCCTTAATATCTGTACTTAGTTTTGAAAAATAGTATTGCAGGGTTTACACAGAAAAGTAGCAATTTCTTTTTTTTTTTTTTTTTCTGAAGTTGGAAATGGGGAGGCAGTCAGACAGACTCCCACATGCGCCTGACCGGAATCCACCCTGTATGCCCTCCAGGGGGCGATGCTCTGCCCATCTGGGGCATTGCTCTGTTGCAACCAGAGCCATTCTAGCACCTGAGGCAGAGGCCATAGAGCCGTCCTCAGCACCCGGGCCAACTTTGCTCCAATGAAACCTTGGCTGCAGGAGGGGAAGAGAGTGACAGAGGAAGGAGAGGGGTAGGGGTGGAGAAGCAGATGGGCACCTCTCCTGTGTGCCCTGGCTGTGAATCAAACCCAGGACTCCTGCACGCCAGGCTGACGCTCTACCACTGAGCCAACCAAACAATACCCCTAAATCATATTCTCCAGGGTCAATCATTTCCTACATTTTTAGATATTCTGATTGTCTCTAAAGAATGCTTACAAAATGATATTTGAGATTTTCAATTTTGTCATATATTATCATATATTGGTCATGCATTAACATCAATTATTTATGTCTTATATCCACCTGCCATGTTATAAAAGAAAATTAAATGGTTTTACTATTTGTATCTTTGCTTCTTGGGTGTCCCATCACTTATAGTCAAAAATAATTTTAAATAACAGATTACCATACTATTTGAAAAATTCCATCTTCTGCTTTACAAATGACCGTCACCCTTCAAAACTCAGGTCTTCTCTTTCAATTACATCTACACTATCACCACTATTAGCTCTCTCACACACACGTACACACACAGAGAGTTTGTACTCAGTTCTTCAATAATATCACAGAAATATCTTTATCATTGCTTTCATTTCATTATGTTAAAATTGTTAAGCACTATCTGATTTTCCTAGTAGATTATATCTACTAAATAATATAGTCAAGTGCCATCCAACTATTTTTCATAATGGGTAACTATGAAGAATTTTTAGAAAACATTCAATACATATATACTGAGTTGAATATTTCAGAATTTTTGGTTCCAGTGTTTGTTAATCTTTCATTTTATACCTCAAACTACTTGATAGATGTTTATACTTCCATCATACACAACTTATTACAGCAAGAATCTTAGAGAAATTGGTAAGATGCATTCTATTTATGACTATATAATAATCTTGAAGGACAAAGAAAGGTACATGTAAAATTTTAAATTTTCTTCCTGGGAAGATTCTAATATACTCCAGATGACTAACATTGTTCTAAACATCTCATGAAAAGACAGTGAAATGTTCAGTCCCAATTTTTTATCTCTAAAATAATTCTCTTAGCTGAACTCAAAATCAAGCATACGCTTCCATGTAGTTCTAACTCAAAATTCTCTAGTTTTTTTTAAAACCTACTTTTTATGAAATATTATCTTTGTTAACTAAATCATGGTTGAACTAGTCACTCTGCTCAGAACCTTTGCAATCACTCTTAGGCTTCTCTCTATTAGGCACTCTATACAATCTGTTGTCAAATTCTAATTTAATCTCATTTTCTTAATTTCAAAAATCTATTAAAACTCCCTCTAGTCTCACTGCTAATCTCTTGGTTGAGCCCATGTCAGTTTCCTACTTGAAGTCTTAGGCCCTCCGGTTACAACTTTACAATGCTGTCAGAATGAAATTTCTGCAGTGAAAATCTGATCATACAACCTTTTTTGCTTAAATGCCTTTGAAGATACTTGGAAAAAAAATAAATCTTAGTTTCAATTCTGACTCATCCCAATTCAGGGCTGATAGAGGTGATGCAATACAATGTATCAACTCTTGTGAATCATTTAAATATGCCTAGACAAATGATTACTCATCATGAAGAAAACAATACCATTTTTAGAAGTGGCTGTGGTTCAGCACAGCTAACATTATTGATGCCCAGTAACACTTGTACTTCCACCATGGGTACTTCCTTACTGCTTCCCGGGATGAGAGCCCAATCTCCTGCTAAGAATGTGCATGCTCATAAGCAAAGGGTTTCAGGAACAACATTGATCGGGCTTCTTGCTGTTGCATCACCTTTGGGAAAGGGCAGAATCAGTTCTAGATTTTCCTCCTTATGAGCAGCTCCAGAAGTTTGCATCTTGGTTTTATTTCAAGGCCCTCCCAACTGTGGTAAGTGTGGGTTCACTGCCTCTCCACTGCTTTCTCCCCTATCCACTACAGCAAGAGACTGTGAAACTTTAACTTATGACCTAGTAAAAGCCTGAACACCAGTCTTACTATAGTAGTAGAGCTGGGAATGGATGACAGGTAGGAATAAATATCAAGTTTTCCAAATCATATATGCATTTAAAGAAAGCCCCCCAATCTTAAGATATGAGTGAGGATGAAGGATCTTTAAGTCTAGGCAACATTGGATACCACATCTCTACAAGTAGCCTCAGTACCAACCCAGGATTTCAGTTCACCCTTGAAGAAATTTTCCATTCTTGCTGCAATCGTTAATACCACATCATTTTACTCCTATGATAGGCAACTGCACTTAAGGAACAACTGAATAGAGGCAGCTCCAAGGAGTTCACAAGCTCCTTGGAGCTGCCATGTGCACTAAAAATTGTCGATCTAAAAGTTTATTTTAAAATACAGGTCTCTGCTTGAGTCTTTGTTCTTGATATATACCAAGGGTAGTCAACCTTTTTATACCCGCTGCCCACTTTTGTATCTCTGTTAGTAGTAAAATTTTCTAACCATCCACCAGTACCACAGTAATGGTGATTTATAAAGTAGGGAAGTAACTTTACTTTATAAAATTTATAAAGCAGAGTTACAGCAAGTTAAAACATATAATAATATAAATAATTACTTACCAAGTACTTTATGTCGGATTTTTGCTGTTTGGCAGAATAAATCTTTATAAAACAACTTACTATAGTTAAATCTATCTTTTTATTTATACTTTGGTTGCTCCGCTACTGCCCACTGTGAAAGCTGAAATGCCCACTAGTGGGCGGTAGGGACCAGGTTGACTACCACTGATATATACAGTGGAACTTGATAACCACCACCCCTTAATTAATGATGGCTAATCTTATGCTAAACCCTTTATTTTTTCCCCCTCTTTCACCTTAGGTATATTCTCATCTACTCTAGCTTTTACACGTTTCTTCTTTCTCTCTGTAAATGACTCGTCCATTTGACAGATTTTCTTTTTAAGATAACTTGAGGTTTTGACATGAAATGGACATTGTTTTTAACCCTTAAAAAGAATTGGCTTTTGTCTTTTCTGTTTGAATTTTTCTTTGAATTTAAATTAATGAAGCCAACTATACTTTGAACAGTATCAACCATTACAAACTTCACCACAAAAAAAATTTCCAATTTTATAAACAAACAAATGACAAAAAAAGATTTACTTTGCCCACTCACAATTTAATTTAATATTTATTATTTATTCTACATTATAAATAGTTTCATTTTATTCTTAAATGACATTTTTTTCTTAGTGTAGAGAAAATTTTAAAACCAGCTAAAGTGAAGAAGCTGGATATCTCAAAGTATTATTCATAACTGTAAATTCTTACAGTCATTTCGCTGTTTACAACTGGTCAAATTCAGAGAAATTCAGATTGATTTCTAATTCAGTTGAACTCATGGCCTAGAAATAAATACAACAGTGTCATTAATTCAGAATTTATGGATTGACTTCAGGATGTCTATGAATCCTCTGAAACTACATGGGAAAAATATTGTGAATAATGACATGCATTTCTTTTATTTTTAGGATGTTAGTTTATGCATTTCAAAGGACTCTCAAATGTCTTTAAAAAAAAAGAAGTGTTATTACCACTCAAATATATAATACTGGATGTGCACTTAAGAAGAATAGTAAGGGTTATGTTAGATGAGCATAAATATTCTTTTAACTTAGATTTATATATCTTTTTGGTGATCATATTGACAAAGTTTTACCAAAATCTCTCTGTAAAACAGTACTGAAAAAAATGACATTATAATTTTCAATACAAATTCTAAATGAATTGGGACAGATTGATTGTTTTAACTCACTGATACTGAGAAAAGTTATAAAAATCATGTATTTAAGGAAGTTCATTGTTGAAAACCCACATTAATGATCCAATAAGACTGTGATTATTTTCACTGAAAATTAATTCTTTTTCATGTTCAAACTTTTAAAAATGATATTCATTTTAAGTGGCATATATTATACTATACACTTATAAATTTTGACACCTTATTATTCGTCTGACTCATACTATACCAACATTGTCAGGATAGACATTATTTTTCTCGATAAGCATAAGCTAAACATTAAAGTGACTTCATAATCACAGGGTAAGTAAACTATGGAGCTAAGTTTCCTACTAAGGATTACTAATATCAAGTCTGGAGATACTGCCTAACAAGGTGGTGGCACAGTGTATAGAGCCTCGGACTGGGACGCGAAGGGACCACGTTTGAAACCCTGAGTTTGCCAACTTGAGCATGGGCTCATCCAGTGTGAGCATGGCCTCACCAGCTTGAGTGAGGGGTCATTGGCTTGAGCAAGGGATCATAGACATGACCCCATGGTCACTGGCTTGAACCCAAGGTCACTGGCTTGAGCAGGGGTCACTCACTCTGCTGTAGCCCCTGGGTCAAAACACATATGAGAAAGCAATCACTTAACAACCAAGGAGCTGCCAACGAAGAATTAATGCTCTCATCTCTCTCCTTTTCTGTCTGCCTGTTCCTCTCTCTGTCTCTGTCAAAAAAAACAACAACAAACAAACCTGGAGATACTCAACAGTATTATATGGTAAAATATGTTAATTTTTAAAATAACATTTACTTATTAAACATCAATTAATATATGTACACATACATATGCATAAATAGAGTTTTGATAGAGTATTTTAACTCTACTTTTACTTATGTTTTCAATAGAATTTTACTTATGTTCTTCAATAGAATTATTGTCCTTATAAAAAATATGAAGCATCATTTTGATGGCTACTTACTGTAGTAGATTGCAATTCAATGATAAGCAGTGAAAGCATTAAACAGTGAGGAAGAAGCTCTTTGCTCCCCATAGCAAATGTCCACAGACTGAATTACAGCTACTAATTTTATCTTGTCTTTCTCAACATTTGGTGTTAAATATCAATGTTTTGCTTTCTTCTCTCATTCTCAGTTTCCTCTATTTGTCATCCTCACTCTCCCAATGGATTTCTAATAGCCCATTAGCAATTAGATAAGGGTAATCCAGACAACCAAACTTGTTAAATTTGTTGTCTTAATTTCATGTATTTAAATTTTTTCTAACTGGAAGAAATTAAAAGTAAAATTCATGAGCTATCGTGAAATAGTGGTTTTATAAGATTCCAGTTCAAGGTTGATTGCATATGTGAGGCATTACTATTATGCTATATTATGCATAGTTGGGGAAATAAAATTAGTAGGAAGAGTTACATAGGACAACATAGAACATATCTAAATGGATTTTTTCTTTTCGGTCTAAGTGGATTGATTATTTTTACATCTTTCTATGCACACAATTCATGCTTTTTTTTTTTACTGTTGTAGAAGAAAATAAAATACACAAATTACTCCACTCTCTTTGATTAAATGGTAAAAATGTTGCTAAAAGAAGATGTAGGAGGACTTTCCATGTCAGCTTCTCTTTGAAGGGGTTCAGAATAGACCTCTGCAAGAAGTGCTACTTAAGCATATGAAATGTGAGATGAAGGTGATAGAGACCTTGTGAGCTCATGAGATACTTTTACCTCTCCCTTAAGAACCTACTTAAGGGGCAGGGCAAACTACTAGTTACTAAATATCTACTCTTCATATCATTCCGCAAATGATCTTTCTCTCCTCTGAAGCCCCAAGGCACCTTACCTCATCCTTAGTTCAGAATGCCCTATCTCAACGTAACTTTCTATGTCTAAACCTTTTATGTACAGGGGTAATTGGATATTTCCTTTTGTTAATCTGTCTCATGTCAGTTTATTTACTAGAACATCTAAAGGAACCTAGAAGGGTAGATAAAAACTTCTTCTCCCCGCAACACCTTCTATTAAAGTTTCTCAGAGTGGCGTTGAAAATGTTATGATCCTCTCTATTGGTCTGCAAGTGATTCCTGTAGTACATTATTTATATTATTATAGAGTATATTTTATTTTAGACATAACCAAATACTTAAATTATGGAGATTTGCCTCTATTCTCATCCTATTTAATATAATTTAATATATACATTTCAGTCCTTGGTCAGTTGGCTCAGTGGTAGAGCGTCGGCCCAGCATGTGGAAGTCCCGGGTTTGATTCTCAGCTACTGCACACAGGAAAAGCACCCATCAGTTTCTCCACCCTTCCCCCTCTCCTTTCTCTCTATCTCTCTCTTCTCCTTCTGCAGCCAAGATTCCACTGGAGCAAAGTTAGCCTGGGCACTGAGGATGGCTCCAGTTGCAACAGAGCAATGCCCCAGGTGGGCAAACTATCACCCCAAGTGGGCTTGCTGGGTGGATCTTGGTCAGGCGCATGCGGTAGTCTGTCTCTCTGCCTTCCTACTTCTCAATTCAGAAAAATACAGAAAAGAAATATATATATATATATACACACACATACATTTCAGATAGATGGGAAGCAATAATGAATACAACTTTTAAAATTTATTAAAATCTACATGAGAAACAGCACATATTTTACTTTTTTTATTCTTCTGAAAACATTTATAATGATTTTCAAAAGCAGTTTTTCTATTTTGCTCCTATTAAACATTTTACAAACACATTTAAACCACATATTACTGTTCAATATATGCCAAAGAAAACCCTCAATGAATGTATCACCATCCACTTTGATAAGCATTAATGATACTAAACAAAGGAGAGGACTGTTCTGCCTGAACATGGTTTAAGCTGAACTCCATATCTGGAGGAGCCCAAAATCTTCAAAGAAATAAACACGTTTGTAATGCTGTTTGCTATTCATTTCTGTTGAATTTAGATCTGAATGTGTCCTTAGATTTGTAATTTTTCTAAAACAATGATAAATTTAAATATAAGCATATATCAATAATGGGAAATTTGTAAGCAACTCTTGAGGTGAGGCCCATTAGTTATAATTTCAGAAACAATAGTCTTTCAGCCAACTCTTTTCTGACTGTTGGATAATCTCAGCTGCTGGGCTAAGAACAGAGATCCTAGTAGCTATAACAAATAAGCATCCCCAAAACTGCAGGAATTCTTCAAAGGAGGGATGTAAACCAGCAAAAGTAGGCCACAGAGGGAAACATTTGCCCTCTGGCATGGCCTAATCCTGGTAATATTTCAAAGTTTTGTTTTTCTTTAGTTTTAAAATGCAGTGCCCTGCTGAGCTATGTCATAGCCTGAGGCAAAATGAAAGATCAATAACATGTGTCGCATCTTTGTTTAAAATTTATAGTTTGCATATTCCCTTTTTTGCATTTTGCAATACTTTTAACTTTTTAAAATATTGTTTATCTTGATTACTGGGTTTTTTGGGGGGTATCCCTTAAGTTTTGTATCTGAGGCAGTCACAATATTTGTTGACTAAATACTGATACAGTATCTTTTGCGTGAAGCCTAGGGATCTGTATTTTTAAAACATTTTTTTTAGATTGTTGTCCATCAATTCCTGTATAGAATTTACAGAATCACCAGAATGTGATTGGGCTCACCCCTAGACACATCCGCATGTTAATAAGAAAGTTCCTTGTGCAGAGTCACCAATTCTCTGTTTTGTATCTTTTTCAAAACCTAAATTAATAGAAAATATTGAGTATATTTGTATTAATTGACTGGCATTGCTATTTGAAGCTTTTCATCTGTTCCTAAAGAAACCAGATAAATGGAATTCAAGAAATGGTCTCTCTAAGAAGCCATTGAATTTGTGTGTGTGTGTGCGTGTGTGTGTGTCTATGTTTTTCAATCTCCTTGCAAATGTTTTTTAAACTGTCATTGCTTTCAATTTGAAATACCTATAAAAGTTAAAAGGCCAGGGGCAAAGGGAACAAAATATTATACTTTACTGTTAGCATAATGTGGGTATCAATTATAAACAGTCCAAATCTAGTGCTTGAAAACACTTTACTTAATATTTGTTTGTTTTTCATTTAAAAACATTTGTTAAATATTTATTGAATACCCATTCCAGGGTGAGATTACAAACAAACAAAAACTATATTAGAAAATAAGAAACAATCTAAGCTAAGGTCTGGTAATGAAATGCTTGAGAAATAAACCCAGAGGAATTATAAAATATTTATTAGTTCAAAACCAAGTTAGATAGTCTAAAAGTTCTAAGGCTTCATGATATCACATTAATACACAGAAAATTTAACTACAAATCCAGTATTTCCAATTATAAGCTAAAGGTAACTTTTAAAAGTTACAAAACTTATATGTGAAACCAATGCAAAACTGAATTTTATATCACAAACTTTAAAAACCTTTTAGTTTTACATAGCACTAAAGATTGTGACAAATCCTAAATTTATTGGTTAAAAGATGGTATGCTAATAAAATGAGGAAATACAGCCTGACCTGCAGTGGCACAGTGGGTAAAAGCATCGACCTGGAACACTGAGGTTACCGGTTCGAAACTCCTGGTTTTCCTGGTCAAGGCACATAATATGGAAGTTGATGCTTTCTGCCCCTCCCTCCCTTCTCTCTCTCTCTATCTCTCTGTCTCCTCTCTCTAAAATGAATAAATAAAATCCAAAAATAAATAAATAAATAAAAATAATTAAAAATGTGGTTTAAAATGAGGAAATACAGAGGATAAAAATTAAATGTAAAGGCTTTTATCTCTTTCACATTTTTACGTGAAAAATAGAGTGTCAGGACTTGAGTGTCAGTTGAACTAAGAATCCTCATGCTCTGATCAAAGTACTAATTCTAAAATCTTTGGGAAATCTTAAAATTACCTAAATTTCTAGGATATTTTAAGAAAGCCAAAAAATGAAAAAAATATTTTTACAGCTATAATTCACTGATTATTAAAATCCTAAATATGAAGTCATCTTCTCCATTTCCTTTCTCTCATCCACACAGGAAAAGCATAAGCAATAAGACACAGCCAGGAGACAGACTATATGATATGCATCTCCAAGTAGTTTCATTTAACCTAGAGTAAAGACTTACTGAATTTCTCACGTAATTAGGAGAACTGTGCTAGCAATTGAATTGAATTCACAGATATATCCCTAATATCCAATGCTACAAAGTTTCATTGCCTTTATTTTATGTATACAAATCTTGCTTTTTTGAGTTCCTAATAACTGTTAAGGTAAGGTTGACTGGATTCAGGGCAGTATATTGGAAGTAACATTCCCTGGTATAAAAGCAAGATTAAATATAATAAACAGGCAGAACCAAACTCTTCACTTCATTAATTTTCACCAGAATGATATAGAACTTCTAATTTATTAATTTGTATAAGTATCTATTCCAATTTCACAAAAGATTTTCTTCTTCTCAGAACTGCAAGGTCGCCTTCTGTTTCTCTTCTTTGTAATCAATTATGCCCTTATTCCTTTGTTCTGTTCATTCTTATTCTATCCACTATAACAAGAGGGATACAATCACTCCAAATTTCTCTGTAAGCCGCAGGCTGATCATGCTTTCCACAAAATATCTTTAGCCCAAATTTACTCTTAAAGTCTGGGCTTTTATTTATACTAATGTCCAATCTTGATCTAGAAATCATAGTCACTTTAAAGTCCAGAACTAAATTTACTATTTTATCCTTCGACTCCGTTCTTTATGTTCCTTACCAGTCAGTGATTTACATATCCACCAATCTCCCAACCCAGCAGCTGTTCTTCAGACTCCCCCAAACCATGAGATGGAAACAGAATTGTCGTTCACAAAACGTGGTAAGAACAATGTGTGGATAATCAGATTGATGTCACTGCTCACTTAATTTCATTTTCTGACTTTATGGTAATTACCGTAGAACTAAATGAGTTATAAAATGTTTATATATATATGGTTTATTATTTTGTTTACTTCTTTTAATCCAAATATTTACGGATTTTTTTTCTAAAAATGTACCAAACATACAAATATATTTTAGACATTATTAACTATTTTTCTGTAAAGAATAACACTTTTACTTGTATTGTCATTAATACTTTTTATTTTTAGGGCAGCCTGCATTTAAAGATCTTTGCTAAAGAAGCAATTACATATTAAATGGTCTATTTGAGACTAGTTAATTCATCAGCATGTGCCTAATGGAGTTTAGGTGCTTTGTCAATTTTGCATCTTGCCATGTAATTTTTCACCTTTATTTAACTAATTTCCGGTGCTAATTTTGTTTCACTTCTAATAATACCATATGGGAAACTATACAAAATGTATGTCTAGAATGTGGAGTTAATATATTATCTTTAGTATCTGATTCTCTCTAATGATTAACTGCTAATATAATTACTTAGACAATTTAGTATTCTCCACTGGGCAAAACAATAGTCAACGGTTTGTTTGAGTGATGAAGGTGAAAAGAACCTCCTCTTTTCTTATCCTGGATTTGCTGCTACAGAAAGACTACAGAATAAAACTTCACCAATGGCCCTGGCCGGTTGGCTCAGTGGTAGAGTGTTGGCCTGGCATGCAGAAGTCCCGGGTTCGATTCCCGGCCAGGGCACACAGGAAAAGCGCCCATCTGCTTCTCCACCCCTCCCCCCTCCTTCCTCTCTGTCTCTCTCTTCCCCTTCCGCAGTGAGGCTCCATTGAAGCAAAGATGGCCCAGGTGCTAGAGTGGCTTTGGTGTCAACAGAGCGACGCCCGGAGGAGCAGAGCATCGCCCCCTGGTGGGCAGAGCCTCTCTCCCTGGTGGACGTGCAAGGTGGATCCCGGTCGGGCGCATGCGGGAGTCTGACTGTCTCTCCCCGTTTCCAGCTTCAGAAAAGAAAAAAAAAAAAAAAAACACTTTACCGATAAAGCCTATAGCATTTAGTTTTCTCACCCAAGAAGAATGTTCAAAGATATTGTACACCGGTGTCTTAATAAGACTATTTTTCCCAAAAAGATATTATATTTTAAGGATAAATTTCATCCAAAAGTTGTCTTATCTTCCCCCAAAAAAACTGGCTTTTTAAAAATAAATTTCCCCTGCTAATATACCACATATATTCATAAAGTTTTGAAATCTGGGTTAAAACAGGTCTTTTAGTATTTGTGGTAAGCAGGGGGTTAGGTAAGAGAAAGTAAGGAGTGGGTTTTGAGATAAAGAGGCTACCAAGAGTTTGAGAAGTAAGTTGTTGATGTTATCTTTTTATTTATTTACTTTAGTGAGAGGAGGGGAGGCAGAGAGACAAACTCCCACCTGCATCTCGACCGGGATCTACTGGGCAAGCCCACTAGGTGGTGATGACCTGCCCATCTGGGGTCGCTGATACGTTGCAACCATAGCCACTTTTTAGTTCCTGAGGCAAAGCCATGGAGCCATCCTCAGTGACTGAGACCAACTCACTCAAAGCAATCAAGCTATGGCTGCAGGAGGGGAAGATAAAAGAGAGAAAGAGAGAGAGAAGGGAGAAGGGTGAAGAAGCAGATGGTTGCCTCTCCTGTGTGCCTTGACCTAGAATCAAACCTGGGACATCCACATGCCAGGCCAACACTCTACCATTGAGTTAACTGGCCAGGGCCAATCTTATCTTTTTAAGAGTTGAATAGATTGATCTTCATCAAAAGTGTTTTCATCATAACAAGTTTACTTGCAACATTTATCTCCCTAGAATAATAAAATCATGTTGATGAAGTCAGTAAAATGAAGTCAGACTACTAAGTTTAATGTAATATAGACAATAATCTATGTAAGTATGGTTGTTGTTTTTTTTGTGGCAGAAACAGAGAGTCAGAAAGAGGAACAGATAGGGACAGACAGACAGGAAGGGAGAGAGATGAGAAACATCAATTCTTCATTGTGGCTCCTTAGTTGTTCACTGATTGATTTCTCATATGTGCCTTAATTGGGGGGGGGGGGTACAGCAGACCGGGTAACCCCTTGCTCAAGCTAGCAACCTTGGGCTCAACCTTGGGTTTGAGCCTTACTCAAACCAGATGAGCCTGCACTCAAGCTGGCAACCTCAGGGTCTCAAACCTGGGTCCTCCACATCCTAGTCTGACGCTCTATCTACTGTGTCACCATCTGGTCAGGCTGGTTTTGGTTTTAAAGACACTTAAACAAAGCTATATTTTGTAGTGCAACTTCTTCTGGTCTACATTTGCGATGCTGAGTTATTCTCTCAATCTCTCTCTCTCTGACTTACATCCAGGGATTCAAAGATGATTGCAAGAAAGATAAAGCACTTGAGAGAGGTTTTAACATTTATTTTACACATAAAACATGCAATGAAGTAATCAAAATTCTGGATAAGGTAATGGCACAAACAAAAGTGCATATTTTAGAAATTTTAATACAAGATTAAGGAACAGAGAGTGGCCCACTGTCCTAAATGATTTCAATTAACATTGGTAGAGTGTTCCTGATTTTCAAAGGAGCATTGTGTATGCATTAGGAAACATGAAGTGTAATAATAAGCAGGCTTAAATGCCGTTATCTACAGATTTTTTCTTAATATACTATTTCATCTACATAAGAAAGCAGGTGAACGAGCTTTGTGAAATTCCTACTTCTTATGTATGAATTTGACCTTCCTTTGCCCTTCCTCTAAATTATAACTAACAGAAATTTAAAGAAACATATTTCTGTCAGATATTTGATTCTTCTCATACAAGTTTAAAAAGTCCTTTTTCTTGCTTTCCATTAAATATCTAATTTCTCCTTAGAAATTTAAATTTGGCCTTTGCCAGTTGGCTCAGGGGTAGAGCTTTGGCCAGGTTTATGGATGTCCCAGGTTCAATTCCCTGTCAGGACACACAGGAGAAATGACCATTTGCTTCTCCACCCTACTCTTTCCTATTTCTTCTCTCTCAATCTCTCTCTCTCAATCTCTCTCTCTCTCTCTCTCTCTCTCTCTCTCTCTCTTTCTTCTCTTCTTGTAGCCATGGCTCAATCAATTGGTTCAAGAACAATGATGCCCTGGATGCTAAGGATGGCTCTGTGAAGCCTCCATCTCAGGAACTAAAAATAGCTCAGTTGCAAATCTGGTCCCCAGATGAGCATAGCATTGGTCCCAAATGGTGGTTGCCAGGTGGATCCTGGTTGGGGCTCATGTGTAAGTCTATCTCCCATTTTCTCACTTGGAAAAAAAAAAGAAAATTAAATTAACTTATTTCATTGTATATTATTTCCCATTCTCCAAGTATACAGCTATGTGCTAAAATAAAGGAATCATTGCTAAATGTTAAATTTGCAATGTGTTAGAGTATGTTTAAAGTATGGTACACAGTAGGCACTCAAAACTGTTCTTTTTTAAGACTAGTTTTATATCAGTAAGATTAGAACTCTAAAGACGCATTTTTCCTGAAATATAGTAATATTTTTGCTTTCATCTTTATTTGCAAGTTTCTATCATTTTTGTTTCCTTTTTTTATCTCAAATCGAGAAGTTTGAGGGAAAACTTTATTGCTTTATGTAGTTATTTCCAGTGCAGTTAATTTGGAATGGAAATCACAGATTACAACATATATCCGTAAACAGATATGGGGACAGGAATAGATCCAAAAGGATATTAATTGCATTTGTAACAAGGTAGTCTTGTTTACAAATTATGCATCAAAGTTTATTTCAAATATGCTGCAAACAGGAGTGGAACATTATAATATATGTTTTAAATCATCAAAATAAACACTATACTGCCTGACTAGGCAGTTGCTCAGTGGTTAGAGCATCAGCCTGGGACACAGAAGACCAGATTCAAAACCCTAAGGTCACTGACTTGAGCATCCAGCTTAAGCATGGGTTCACCAGCTTGAGTACAGGGTCACTGGATTGAGCATGGGATCATAGCACACTAAGGTTGTTGGCTTGAGACCAAAAGTTACTAGCTTGAGCAAGAAGTCACTGACTCAGGTGGAACCTCCATTCAATCAAAGAATATATGAGAGAGCAGTAGATGAACAACTAGGGTACCTCAATGAAGAATTGATGCTTCTCATCTCTTTCCCTTCCTGTCTGTCTGATCCTGTCTGTCCACCCTCTCTTTTTATATCTCTCACTAAAAGAAAAAAGAAAAAAAAGAAAGGAAAAGAAAAGAAAAAAACCACCAAACTATCTGTTATCTCTGACAAAGCAGCGTGGTGCAGGGAGGATTTCAACAGGTGAAACAACTGACTCATTTCTCCACTTAAAATGTATGAACTGTGAATACTAAATAAAAATAAAATCAAGAATAAAAATATTTCTATATCAAAAATTTTAAAGAAATTTTGATCCACTTATTTATATTAAATCACTAATGCCATAAACATAAAATTAAAGCAGTCATTTAACACTTTGAAGATAATCTGCTAACTGACGATCTATTGGCAGGAGATATGAATTAACATAATAAAATTGAAAGAGAAAGAATGATAAAACAATGAAAACTATTGATATAGTTGTTATTAAAAGATGTACAAAACTAAAATCTGAATTTAGTGTGCAATAGGATCCAAGAAAGCCAGGGAACTATTAGCAAAAAAGCAACATTATGCCACAAAAACTAGAACAACCTAAATCTAATAAAATAATGGTAAGTTTCAAAAAGAAACAAAAACTATTGAAATTGAAGCATGTTTAAAATAAATGGCCAGTGGAGGAAAGGATTAGATCCTGACTGCAACCTGAATACATACATCCTTTTTTCATGTGCTGTGTAAATTCATTTAAAATGACAGAAAAATATGTTTTAAATGTATAAACTCATAATAATGCTGGACAGCAAGAAACAGTGCCAAAAGCATAAGAAATATTGAACAAAAGTTAAAGAGAAAACCAGATAGAACTTGCTTGACAAATGTGCAGTACTAGGAGAAATCCTCCAGACATAGGGCAAGGGAGTATTACAATGGAGGCAGGAGTATTTGAAAGGCTGCTCCAGCATCAAAATCAGAGGAGTCCTTCAGAGCCCTAGGAAAATTAATTGAGAAATGCCTTTAGGGAAGCTGAGAAAATTAGCATCTCTTCTCATCTCATTTAAAAGAAAATCAATGCACTAACAAATCATTAAAATGCATGCTAGCTAAATAAGTATTAAATGAAATAAAAATAATAACATAATTGATATTCAAAATAAGCACAACTTAAAAGGGATGGGCAGAGATAAGAAGGAGAAATGAAAACATGCTGACTGATTTTGTTCATTGGAAATATTTTAACCACATATTGATAAAATAAATAAATATGTTAACTTATAAAATAGACATAAAATGAATGTAAAATGTGATATGTATTTTATCTTAGTATACTAAAAGAAATAGAATGATAAAAGTCTAAAACAGCAAAAAATCAGAAAAGAAAAAATCAATTGAAAAAAAAATTTATATAAAAGTAAATCAGTAAGGCTTTTTTCAAACATAACAGTGATTACAATAAATTTAAAAGACATAAACCTCCACCCTTTAAGGTAGTAAATATCTTGTCAAAAAAAAGAATTCTGACTCAAACAAAAATATACCTTAAATTAGAAAATAGAGAAAGGAAAGGAAAAAATAAAAGTAGCTAGTAAATCCTAGCAAAATCAATCAGGTATTAAAATATTAAAAAGAACCTAAATAAAATGCAATATAAAAATAATAAAGCAGAAATAATTGAAGTTATTTTTAAAGTCAGAAATGTTCCACTGAATAACAGATTTATAAGTGGTATGTCAAGATTTACCAATTCAAACACACAGCCTGAGGTGATTGTTTTTTTCCAACTAAGTAAATAATAATATAAATGATACGGAAAGGATATAAATGAGTGAGAATTGTGGGCAGTACAACCATTTTAAAACATCATGTAACTAATATAAAAATAATTCATTGTTCCATATCTAGGTCTTAACTATCAGTATACAAATAATACCTGAATTCACCCTGGCCGGTTGGCTCAGCGGTAGAGCGTTGGCCTGGCGTGCGGGGGACCCGGGTTCGATTCCCGGCCAGGGCACATAGGAGAAGCGCCCATTTTGCTTCTCCACACCCCCTTCCTCTCTGTCTCTCTCTTCCCCTCCCGCAGCCAAGGCTCCATTGGAGCAAAGATGGCCCTGGCGCTGGGGAGGGCTCCTTGGCCTCTGCCCCAGGCACTAGAGTGGCTCTGGTCACGGCAGAGCGACGCCCCGGAGGGGCAGAGCATCGCCCCTGGTGGGCGTGCTGGTGGATCCCGGTCGGGCGCATGCGGCAGTCTGTCTGACTGTCTCTCCCTGTTTCCAGCTTCAGAAAAATACAAAGAAAAAAAACCAAAAACAAATAATACCTGAATTACACAAACAAAACTTCAAAATACATGAAACAAAAACGTATAAAAATTTGAGAAAGACTTGGAAAATCCACAACCGTAGTGGGCAGTGAGTGTGATATTCTGGTAGCCATGGGAAAGACTCTGTTAAGATGTAAGTGATCAACTATATCAAATGCTACTAATAGTTACAGTAAAGTGAGAGCTGGGAATTCGCTATAGGTGTTAGCAGCGTGAAGGTCATTAGTATCCCTGACAAGAGCCATTTTGAGGAAGAATGAAGATAAAAGCCTAATCAGAGTGAGCTCAAGAGAAAAATGAAAACAGGATTGAAGACTACTAGTACAGAAAAATTTTCAAGGAGTTTTGTAAATGGAAGCAAAATAAAAGGGTAATATCTAAAGGAAAATTGGCGTTAAAGGACCACTGTGGAGGTGGGGGGACAGAAAGCGATAATAGGGTCGAGGTAAATATATGCAATATCTTTTATTTTGTTCCAATATTTTGAGAAAAGAATTCATTCAGACAGTACTTGTATAATTTCAAAAATCATTTCTGCTTTTGCTTTTTTAAATAATTGGAAAAAATAGCTTGTTTTGTATGTATGGTAATAATGTAGAGGGGAGGAATTTGACAATATGTAAGGCAGAGAAGAGAACTACTAGAGCAATGATTTTAAGTGAAACAGGAAAGGCGTGGGTATGCATGAGCTGTTGTTAAAACAAAATTCAATCAGGGGAATAGGAAAGAAGGGAGGGTACATTGTCACAAATGGGGATGGTTGGATACACTGTAATGGGAATACACAGAAATTCTCTGATTGCTTCATTTGTTCCATAAAATAGAAAAATTATAAACTGAGGGTGAAGATGGAAAAACATATTGGAGACTTTAGGAGAAAGAAAGAAATATAAAATAATTACCTTGGTGTTTATAAGAATATTCTAGAAAGTATAAATTATCTTAGCTAGTCAGAGTTAAAAACCCATTAAAGGTTAGCAATTATGAATTTAAATTAAAACCAACAAATTGTTTGTGGGTTTCCCTATAGCCACATTCAGTCACACAGGAATAGACATTTAACTTAGGTTGTGGTTCAGCCAAAGGAATATAACAATAAGAGATAAGGGAATTGTGGTGTATGCAAGTGTAAAGCTAGGAGTCATGGCCAGGGCCACTATCACAGCAGCCTCCTGGCCCATGCAGGTTCGCATTGGATTCGGACAGTCGGTAAAGAAACAACGGAGCCAAAAACTGATGGGCTGTCATCTTTAATTCTAGCTTGCACCCGGCAGGCAAGTAAAAATACACACTGGGCTCCAAAACCCACTCACATTCAGTGCTCACAAAGCTACTGACTTATCCGAGTTTCCTAGAATCAAAGGTTTCTAGCTCACCAGCCTTATTCTCCTCAGTTCCCCATCTCCTTCCTTATCCCAGATACAAACTCTACACAAACTGGCTTCTCACTCAGCACTCCGCCATCTTGGCTGCTTCTCCTGGTCACATGGCCTCTTTCTGCTCTCTGCTCTGCTCCCTCTGCTCTCTCATGCGAATCATCCCAGGAACCAAGAGCACAAGCTCCCGTTCTGCCCCCATTTTATAGTGTAGATTCAAAACCTTTAATCCAATATACAAAATAGGGAAGTCTCTAATACAAAGTCACTTCTCTGAGGCATGATTGGATTGTACCGCCCCACATCAAAAAGGGTTGGAAAGGCTTAATCTCAAAACCAAGCCCCAGGCTACAACGATCCTGCCTGCCCCCAACACACATTAATATCACCTGGGCAACGGCCTCCACGTGGGCAGCGGCGCCATCTTTAACAAAGTAAGCATAATACATTTTATCTGCCCAACAGCAAGAAATGGTCATTGTTATTTACCACAGAATGAAACTGGTAGGGAAAGGATGTGAGGACACTCTGTGAATACATGTAAAAGCATTAAATTTTATACTTTAATTGATTAATTATATGCCAAATGAATAATACCTCAATAAGGTATTATTAAGAGAAATTAAGTGAGAAGAAGTGGAAAAGAGAGAGGAAGAGGAAGGAAACTGAAGAAATGTAAGGATGGTGAAGCAGAACAGTAAAGTGAAAAAGGACGTACACCACTAAGCCCAGCAATCATTGAAATTCAATTTGAGTAACATTTCTTCAAATGTGTCTTCATTTCTTTCTGATATGCAAGTAAGTGGCTTCCAAATGTAAAAAGCTGTAAAAGTATTATTAATTTATCATTTTAGAGTCTATGACAATTTCTACACTTTGGGCTTGGATAGATAGGTTTTATCATAATAAGAACTCACCAATAAAAATATTTAAGAGGCTGAGAAGACAGATCAAATGTTCTAGAGCCTAAATGAAATATCATTAGTAGTTTGGTAGGTTGTAAGGGTGAATTGAAGAAAAAATAGTTTGTGTAATTTTTAATGTTTAATCTGCGCAAAAACTGTATCTCAGCTGGTTCCACGTTTCCCTGTCCAAGGACTTCTAAAATAATGCCGGAGGCCTCTTGGACCATCCCTACAGTTGTGCTTTCCCAACATAGAACTAGGTTGGTGGGGTCAGCCCTTCCCTCCACTTTCTTCTCTAGGGGAACCTACAAATGCTAGGCAGCAAACACTTTCTCTCCACGCCATAATTTTATAGAGTACATCCTTGCAGAGTAAGAAGACTGAAATATTTCGGTTGTCTCCATTTCTGGATTTCACACTCTCATACATAGAAAAATTGGACATTGAACCTGGCAGTGTAACTTTATATCTTGCCACCTCAAGGATTAGACTCTACCACATCTGTCACAGAGATTATGACTACTCGGAGACCACATGGAGTGCACTGAGAGACTTAGGGGAGACGGCCTCACAATCCCCTACACAGGTTTCATGAGACAGCCCTGACTCCCAGTCCTTATGGGTATTTATTGATACACACAAATAGAAGCAGGGATGAGAATGAGGAAGTCAGAAAGGGGAACTTCTTTAAAACAGATAAAAAGGTAAGGGAAACAGCTCACTTTTGAAATATCTACCAAATCTATTGATTAAAAAAAATTGTAAATTCTCTCTTTATTGTTCTGTGTGCAGCATGGCACTGCATTAAGTACTTTTCATCAGTGACACCACTGTGGCTTTTGCCTCAGGGTACTGAACTCTGTCCCTGTTCTATGTTCCTATTCAGGGCTTCTGCACACAATTATGAGGTTATGTCAGAAAATTAGAATAAATACTCTACATGATAAAGTAAATGAGGAAGAAACCTCACTGCCTTTTTGACAATTATAAGGAGACTATTATTTAAATGGGGTATAATCAGTTGTGCTTATTTTTATTTTAGTTTTAATTTGGATCAACACTTCTTACCACACCAGTTTCAATAAACTTGACACTTCAATTGCGGGGAAATAGAGAGATCAAGGGTCAGAATACAACAGGAAAAAATTTTGAGTCAGATAATCAATGAAACTTTACTCCAAGGTATTTAATGTATACACAGTCATATATATATACTAGAAATTGATATGAAACAAGAAGAAAAAAGGACTTCAAGGGAAAAGAGGCAAATCATTTGGGAATAGAGCCACAGAAGGTAAGAAAAAGAGGAAGAAAGGAAAAGCTGTATTCAGAATGAGACATTGAAAAACTGAGGGCTACAGATTTTATTGTGAGAACCAAAGAAAGACAGCTTTTAAGATTAATCAGAGAACAGACAATCAATGACCCTGTTTTAACCTATCATGGTTAAAAAGCATCATGAAAGTGATTCAGCTAGATTCAAAGAAGGGAAAAGCAAACAGAGCTGATCAAAAAGAAGTTAGAAAAATAAGATTATTTTATTAGTGGAAAGTTTAAGATTTTTGTTTATTCTATTGAATTTATCCCATCAATATTTCAAATGAGATTTTAAAACTATTTTTATGTATTTTTTCCATAATATTTGCAAGGTTGAAAAATAACTTTGAAGAGTGAATTAAGTTGATAGGTTGATTTCCCTTATGAGATCATAAAATTTTAGTGATATGTATTTTATTGTAAACTATACTTCTCTACCATGGAGTGGGGGGGAGTGCAATTCAAACTAGAAAATTTATTCACTCAGGTTTAAAAGGAAAAGAAATACCTATACCAGCAAAAAAAGCAAACATCTCTCATTTTATCTATACAGAGTTTAATACCAGTGAAGTTTGGATCACATTCCCTTGAAATACATGATCATTCTGCCAGACAAGTGGCAAGGAAATAAACAATATGCCTAATTTGCTTCCTTGTACAACTAATCTTGGAGAATGTTCTAGAATAAAAAAAAATTCTGCTGCTTGCCTTCCAACAACTATATTACAGATTAAATATTTCTTGTAGGCTTTTATTGAAAGAATGATTTTAATTATATTCACTTAGTACGCAAATTAGACTTGTATCAGCCAATTCATTAATATGATATCTGTGGTAGCAGAATAAACACACCACCTAAATTTTATTTATCATGTTTAGAGTTTAGTGATATTAGAGAATGCAAATTTTTAATTGATACAAATTAACAGATTGTCTTATAACTTGATACAATGTTTGTTGTTAGCTGTTGTAAATACTTGCAAAAACTGTGGATGTGCAGGATTTCTTTCTTTTGTTGACATTAACAAGAAAAATCTCCTCATAAAGTTTCTTTCCATTTACAATTGTAGATTACTCTTGAGCATTTTCCCCTCATTACATGTGAATCATTAATCATACAAAATGAATACACCATCACTTTTTGTTCTTGGGACTGATGTGCTTTGTGATGAATACTTATTATCATAAATCTTTCAAAAAGAGCTCCTAATAGCATCCAATAACTTATAACATCAGCGAGTAAAATTTAAAGTGTACTCTTTTCTACCAGCTTTTATATCTGAAGCTAGTATCATCAATTTTCACAAGAACAATTTAAAACAAAAGCATGTAAAAACACACACCCATACCATCAGTAATGCAAAACACATTTTCTACTTGTTTTTCTCCTGAATGCAATTCCACGATGTACTTAGCTTTTTGTATTTTTTATTTTCTCCTCCTTCTAATATTATTAAAGCCTGCTGGTCAGTAATTACTTCCTTTTACCTTGATAAAATAAGTGACACAGGGTAAAATTAGAATGCAGTCTTATCTGTATCCAAATCCAAGTTTTTTTATAATGTCTCTTAAATGTGTAGGTGTGGGTAATTTTTCTACAAATTACATGGCAGTATGTACTCAAATGGATAGTATAATGTCTACAGCTGACTAATTAGGAAGAACCACATCACAGAGGATTTACCATTTCTTTTATAAAAGTAACTTTTATCTTTATATAGAAACCAAATTTGAGAGAATATTATCATCTCTGATATAATCACTTTTTAATGTACAGGCACTAGAAAATATATACAATAATTAAGTTTAATTTAGATGTATTGTATTATGCCTAATATGTATTCAGCACTGTCTGAGGGATTAGGCTTTGCAGTAGGGACCAATTTCCCTGTACTGAACTCCTGACCAAAGGACCCCTTGAAATAGAAGATCTCACTAACATAGTATTCCCAACCTCTGCTGCCCTAACCCACCAAAGTTGCAACTTGCAGAGAGGTTGCTGGGGTAAGACCAGCCTGAGTGCACACTACAGTCTTTCTATAAAAGACTCTGTGGGAAGACCAGGCAGCTCCAAGAGGAGGTGGAGCAGCTGAAAATTGGAGGCAAATCTTACAGGGTTTGGGGCTTTTAAGGAGCTGTCGTCATCTCTCAGCAGGAGGAAGCTGATTATTATACACACTACACAGGCACAGAAAATGCAGATACAAACAGAGAAGTAGCTTTAGGTAGGTAACTCTCAGCAGATTATAAACAACTGTTGCACCAACCCAAGAGGACCTAGAATCAACACAACCAGTAGTAGATAGCAGACTGCAACAGCCTTACACTAAGCTATCTACACAAGCAACACACCCAAAAGAGGAGTCCAGCAGGCATCAGACACTGCAGAGAATAAATAAAACCAACAGGATAGACACTACACAACATCTAATACACGTGATCAAAGTTGAACCTTAGAGTCAGCCAGCCTGAAGGGATAACTGCAGCCATGAAAAGGCCAAGTGCACTCAATATTCACATATGGCAGGAGGGTAAATACCACACTTAGGAAAGCATTTCTAGCCTGACCGGGCAGTAGATTAGTGGATAGAGTGCCAGACTGGGATGTGGTGGACCCAGGTTTGAAGCCCTGAGGTAGCTGGCTTGAACATGGGCTCATCTGGTTTGAGCAAGGCTAACTAGCTTGAGCCCAAAGTCACTGGCTTGAGCAAGGGGTCACTCAGTCTGTTGTAGCCCCTAGTCAAAGCACATCTGGGAAAGCAATCAGTGAACAACTAAGGTGACACCACAAAGAATTGATGCTTCTCATCTCTTTTCTTCCTCTCTGTCTGTCCCTATCTGCCCCTCTCTTTGTCTCTATCATACACATACTAAAAAAGATGCATTCCTAGAACAAGGAGCTCAGATGGCTCGAAGGTCAGTACCACTGAACTAATCTTTCTCATGAAGATGTCACAACAAATTTAAAAGTCAGAACAGAGCTACTAAGACACAGACAAAATTGGAAGACATAGAAATATAACCCAAATGCATCAACAAGTGAAATTCCAAGAAAAAAAGACTAAATGAAATGAAAGTTACCAAACTATTACCAGACACAGAGTTTAAAAAGATGGTTTTTAAGATGCTCAACAATGGATGCATATTAGAAAAACAATGGATAATCACAATAAGAACTTAAACAAAGATATTGCAAGCATCAAAAAGGACATTGAAATCATAAAAAGCACCAGTCATAAATGACAAATACAATATCAGAAATGAAGACTGCACTAGAAGGAATCAACAGCAGAATGGATGAAGTGGAGGACTGAATTAGCGATTTAGAGGACAAAATAAATGTAAGCACACAAGCAGAGCAGCAAAAAGAAAAGAGGCTCAAAAAGACTGAAGAAACTTTAAGAAACCTCTGCAACAACATGAAGACAAACAGCTGCATCAAAGCAGATGCTGAAGAAGAAGAGAACAAACAAAGTATAGGGAACTTGTTTGAAAAAATAATAGCTGAAAATTTTCCTAAATTGATGAAGGAAAAAGTCACACAGTTCAAGAAGCACAGAGAGTTCTATTAAAGATGTCCCCAGGGAGGACTACACCAAGACATCATAATTAAAATGCCCAAGTTAAGAGACAAAGAAAGAACACTAAGAGCTGCAAGAGAAAAGCAGTAAATAACCAACAGAGGAACCCCCGGAAGGATGATATCTGACTTCTCAACAGAAACACTTGAAGCCAGAAGAGATTGGCAAGAAATATTCAAATTTATGCCAAAAAAAGCCACAACCAAGACTACTTTATCCAGCAAGGCTATCATTAAAAATTAAAGGAGAAATAAAGAGCTTTCCAGACAAAAAAAAAGCTCAAGGAGTTGATTACAACCAAATCAATACTTCAAGAAATGTTAAAGGGCCTGCTATAAAAAGAATTTAAAAAAAGAAATCAAAAGAAAGTGGATTGTAGGTTTAAAAAATAAAATGTCAATAAATAAGTACATATCAATAATAATCTTAAATGTAAAAAGATTAAATTTTCCAATCAAAGGACATAAGGTAGCCAGACTAGGCTGTGGCACAGTAGATAGAACATCAAACTGGAATGCAGAAGAGACCAGGTTCAAAACCCTAATATCACTGGCTTGAGCGTGGGCACATCCGGATTGAGATCAAGGTCACCAGCTTGAGTATGACACCACTGGCTTAAACATGGGATTGTAGACATGACCCCATGGTGGACAAATTGAGCCCAAAGGTCACTGGCTTGAGCCCAAGGTTGCTGGCTTGAGCAAGAGGTCACTCACTCTGCTGTAGTCCCTCAATCAAGGCACATATGAGAAAGCAATCAATGAACAACTAAGGAACCATAACAAAGAACTGATGCTTCTCAGCTCTCTCCCTTCCCAACTGTTGGTGCTTATCTGTCCTTCTGTATCTCTCTCTCTCTCTCTCTCTCTCTCTCTCTCTTTGTCTGTCTGTCACTAAGAAAAAAAAGGACATGGAGTAGCTGCATGGATAAGAAAACAAGATGCATATATATGCTGTCTACAAGAGACCCACCTCAAAACATAGACTAAAAGTGGAGGGATTGATAAATATATTTTACACAAATGAGAATAAGAAAATAACTGGGGTAGCAAGTCTTATATCTGACAAAATAGTCTTTAAAAAAAGGGTGATAGTAAGAAATAAAGTAGGTCACTACATAATGATTAAGGGAACAATTCCACAAGAAGATGTAACCATTGTAAATGTTTATTCACCCATATAAGAGCAACTAAATATATAAAGCTGATATTGATGGATATAAAGGACAAGATCAACAGCAATACTATAATAGTAGGGGATTTCAATACCCCACTAACATCAATGGATATGGACTCTAGACAGAAAATTAACAAAGAAACATGGACTTTAAATGACATATTGGATCAACTGGATTTAACTGATATCTTCAGAACATTTTACCCCAGGACAGCAGGATATACATTCTCTTTAAGTACTCATGGTATATTTTCTAGGATAGACCACATGTTAGGAAACAAACAAGTCTCAATAAATTTAAGAATATTGAAATGATATCATGCATCTTCTCTGATACAATGGCATGAAACTAAAAATCAACTACAATAGAAAAACTAAAAAACATTTCAATACTGGGACACTATAGAGCATGTTATTAAATAATGAATGGATTAACAATAAAATCCTGAAAAAATATTGAAAATTTTCTTGAAACAAATAAAAGTGAACATACAACTCAAAACCTATCAGACACAGTAAAAACAGTTCTGAGAGGGAAATTCATAGCATTTACAGGCATACCTGAAGAAACAAAAAGAAAAAGCTCAAATAAACAACTTAACCTTACACCTAAAAGAACTAGAAAAATAACCACAAATAAATCCCAGAAGAAGTAGAAGAAAGAAAATAATAAGATCTGTGTGGAAATAAATGATATGGAGGCCAAAGAAGCAATACAAACAATCAATGAAACCAAGAGCTGGTTCTTTGAAAAGATAATTAAGATTGACAAACTTTTTTTATCCAGTTCATAAAAAAAAAGGAAAGAAGACTTAAATAAATAAAACCAGAAATGAAAATGGAGAAGTAACAACTGACACCACAGAAATACAAAAGATAGTAAGAAAATACTATGAAGATCTATATGCCAAAATATTAGACAACCGAGAAGAAACAAATAAATTCTTAGAAACATATAATCTTCCAAAATTGAATCTGGAAGAATCAGAAACCCTAAGCAGACCAATTACAACAAATGAAATTGAAACAGTTATCAAAAAACTTCCAGCAAACAAAAGTCCTGGACCAGGTGGCTTCACAGGCAAATTTTACCAACATTCAAAGAAGAACTAACACCTATCCTTCTCAAGCTATTTCAGAAAATTCAAGAGAAATGAAGATTTCCAATCTCCTTTTATGAGCCAAGCATAATCCTTATTCCAAAACTAGGTAAAGACACTGCAAAGAAAGAAAACTATAGGTCAATATCCCTGATGAACATAGATGCTAAAATTCTCAACAAAATATTATCAAACTGGATCAAGCAATATATTAAAAAATCATACATCATGATCAAGTGGGATTTATTCCGGGGAGTCAAGGCTGGTAAATATTCAGAAAATCAATAAATGTAATTAGCCCTGGCTGGTTGGCTCAGCAGTAGAGTGTTGGCCTGGCATGCAGGAGTCCCGGGTTTGATTCCCGGCCAGGGCACACAGGAGAAGCTCCCATCTGCTTCTCCACCCCTCCCCCTCTCCTTCCTCTCTGTCTCCCTCTTCCCCTCCCCAAGCTGAGGCTCCTTTGGAGCAAAGATGGCCCAGGCGCTGAGGATGGCTCTGTAGCCTCTGCCTCAGACACTAGAATGGCTCTGGATGCAACAGAGCAATGCCCCAGAGGGGCAGAGCATTGCCCCCTGGTGGGCATGCCAGGTGAATCCCGATCAGGTGCATGTGGGAGTCTGTCTGATTGCCTCCCTATTCCCAGCTTCGGAAAAATGAAAAAATAAATAAATAAATAAATAAATAAATAAAATGTAATTAATCACATAAAATAAAGGATAAAAATTTCATGATAATATCAATAAATGCATAAAAAGCATTTGATAAAATTCAGCACTCATTTATGATTAAAACTCAGAGCAAAGTGAGAATGCAGGGAACATACCTCAACATAATAAAGGCCATCTATGACAAACTGCCAGCCAACATCATATTTAATGGGCAAAAATAAAAAGCAATCCCCTTAAGATCAGGAACAAGACAGGACTGTCCCCTTTAACCACTCTTATTCAATGTACTTCTGGAAGTCCTAGCCACAACAATCAGACAAGAAGAAGAAATAAATGGCATTCAAATTGGATAAGAAGAAGTAAAATTGTTATTATCTACAGAGGACATGTTACTATACATAGAAAACCCTAAAGTCTCAGTCAAAAAACTACTAGACCTGATTAATGAATTTGGCAAGGTGGCAGCATATAAAATTAAAATTCAGAAATGAGTGGCGTTTTTATACACCAACAATAAACTGTCAGAAAGAGAAATCAAGGAAACAATTCCTTTCATTATTGCAACAACAAAAAAATAAAGTATCTAGGAATAAATTTAACCAAGAAGGTATAAAACTTGTACTCAGAAATTTATAAGACATTGAAAAAAGAAATCAAAGAAGATACAAACAAAAAGAAACATATACCATGTTCATGGATAAGAAGAATTAACATCATTTAAGTGTTCATATTATCCAAAGAAATCTATAGATTCAGTGCAATTTCTATTGAAATACTAATGGCATACTTCACAGATCTAAAGTAAATATTCCAAAAGTTTATATGGAACCGAAAAAGAACCCAGATAGCCTCAGCAATCTTAAAAATAAAGAACAAAGTGGGAGGTATTGCACACTTTCTAATATCAAGTTATACTACAAGGCAATTGTAATCAAAATAGCTTGACACTGGCATGAGAACAAGTGTAGAGATCAAGAGAACAGAACAGAGAACTCAGAAATAAACCCATACCATCATGATCAGTTAATATTTGACAAAGGAGGCAAGAATATACAATGGAGTAATAAATGATATTGGAAAAATTGGACAGGTACATGCAATAAAAGTGAATCTATATTACCAACTTACATCATTCACAAAAACAAACTCAAAATGGATAAAAAAGTTAAATGTAAGTCATGAAACCATAAAAATCTTGGAAGAAAATGTAGGCAGTAAACTTTTTGATATCTCTCATAGCTATATTTTTGCCAATATATCTCCATGGGCAAGTAAAATAAAAATAAAATAAACAAATGGGATTATATTAAACTATAAAGCTTTCACAAAGTAAAAGACACCATTAACAAAATCAAAAGACAACCCTCTCAATGAGAGAACATATTCACTGATATATCTGATAATGGGTTAATAACTAACATTTATAAAGAATTCCTAAAACTCAATAACAGGAAGATAAAAAACTCAATTAAAAATGAAGAATGAACTGAATAGATACTTCTCCAAAGAGGACATAGCGATGGCCAATAGGTTTATAAAAGATTTTCAACATCACTAATCAGCAGAAAATACAAATTAAAACCACAATGAGATACCACTTTAGACCTGTAAGAATGGCTTTCACTAAATCAATAAACAACAAGTTCTGGTGAGGGTGTAGAGAGAAGGAAACCTTTCTATACCACTCTTGGGAATGCAGACCTATTAAGCCACTGTGTAAAACAGTATGATGTTTCTTCAAAATAATTAAAAATGGAACTGCCTATTTAATTAAAAATGGTAAACTGACCCAGCTATACCACTTTTAGGAATATATCCTAAGAATTCCAAAATACTGATTCAGATATGCACCCCTATGTTTATTGCAGCATTGTTTAAAATAGCCAAGATCTGGAAACAGCCCAAGTGTCCGACATTGGATGAGTAGATAAAAATGCTGTGGTACATATATAAAATGGAATACTACACAGCCATGGAAAAGAAGGAAATCTTACCTTTTGTGATGGCATAGATGAAACTGGAGATTATTATGCTAAATGAAATATGCCAGGTAGAGGAAGGTAGATATCATGATCTCACTTATGAGTGGAATCAATCTAATGAACATGGTGAACTAAAGAACAGAGTACAAGCAGAGGTGGGGTTATCAGGAACAGAGGGAAAGCTGTCAGAGGGAAAGAGGGAAGGACAATAAGGGGAAGGGATCAGAGATGGTGAAAGGATTAGCCAAATTATATATACGTAACACATAGATACAGATAACAGGACAACAAGTCCCAGGGGGAAGGGGGAGAAGGTGGTAAAAGGACAGGGAACAAAGGGGATATAAGGGGGCACGTTGTGAGGGCTTAAATTTTCATACTGAGTGGGACACTTGAATCTTTGTTAACACAATAAATTTAAAATTTTAATTTAAAAAATGAAAAAAGAGAAAGAGAGAGAAAGAAAGAAGGAAAAGAAGGAAGGAAGGAAGGAAGGAAGGAAGGAAGGAAGGAAGGAAGGAAGGAAGGAAGGAAGGAAGGGAGAAGAAGAGGAAGAGGAAGAAGAAGAAGGAGAAGAAGAAGAAGAAGAACGAGAAGAAGAAGAAGAAGAAGAAGAAGAAGAAGAAGAAGAAGAAGAAGAAGAAGAAGAAGAAGAAGGAGGAGGAGGAGGAGGAGGAGGAGGAGGAGGAGGAGGAGGAGGAGGAGGAGGAGGAGGAGGAGAAGGAGGAGGAGGAGGAGGAGGAGAGGGAAAAAGAGAGGGAGGGAGGGAGGGAGGGAAGAAGGAAGGAAAGGAAAGAAAGAAAGAAAAAAGAAAGAAAGAAGAAAGAAAGAAAGAAAAGAAAGAAAGAAAGAAAGAAAGAAAGAAAGAAAGAAAGAAAGAAAGAAAGAAAGAAAGAAAGAAAGAAAGAAAGAAAGAAAGAAAGAAAGAAAGAAAAGAAAGAAGCAGGAGCCAAGGAGGCCTATCCAAAGGCTGTTACATTCTAAACAGAAATTAGAAGGATATGAATAAAGTGATAGTGGGAATGCAGAGGGAGTATGATGAGAAGATATTCTACAAGATGATTTAATAGTCCATTGATACAGGGATGGGAAAGAAGGGAGAGTCTAAAATAAGCTTATAGATTTAGCAGGGATGACTGGAAAAATAGTGGTCCTCTTCACTGAGCTAGGACAAAAACAGATTGAGGGTCTTATAAGAAGGTAAATGATGAATTTATTTTGTCATGTTGAACTGGAAATATTTGTGAAATACTCAAGTGGAGAAGTCCAACAAGAGGCTGAATATAGTGTCCAACTGAAAAGAAAAATGTGACTTGATAGTACACAGTTAGTAGTTATAACAGTGATAATTGTAGGCAGTGATGCAGCTTAAATGATACAAGACATCAAATGAGAAAAAAAAGAGAACAAATGGCAGAACCTCAGATGACCCATATTTAAGAACCTGGTAAGGAAAGAAAATGAAATATATAGAAGCTCATTTTTGCACCCATCAGACATTGCTTCCCTGAACAAATAAATATTGTCAGCTATACAGAATTTACTTGGAAAGACATGCATGTATTTCAGTGATGCTGTCATTGTTCAAAGCACTTTATTGGGTTGTCTTCCATTTTATCACTGGAGCAGCAGCATTTTATTTTCAATAGTATCTATGGTGATAAAGTAATATTCTTTGATAACAAATGCATTTCTTTAAAAAGAGCTCAGACATCAACAAGATGTAACTACCTAGTAATGATCCTTATTTTTCTTCAAGTACATTATAACCTGACTGTAAAGACAATTTCAATGTGAGTTCAAAATTAAAAGCCGCATTTTAATCATCTTCAAAATAATTTATGCTCTCTCAAAGAGACTTATTTGAAAGACACTTTAATACATAAGTTTGTTATATTATTTATAAGATTACAGTAAAATCTTATCCATTACTATATTAAATAATCTGATATCTAAGTAATATTACTGAATCTACACAATGTAATGGCTTCTGTCTTTTATACAAACCTGTCAAATGTCTTATTGAGATTAATGGCTCAATGTAAATTCAGACCCCATTTTAAAGTTTCATTAAAATTCTTACATGCCCTTACATTTTTAGACATTACTTTATTGCTTTTGCACTACTGGCTAATCTTAATTTGCATGAGTTGTCGATCTTATTATAAAAACATTCAGTGAATAAGTCACCTACTTTAATAGTTAACAACTCTTGGCAATCTTTTTCTAATTCCTCTCTAAAATTACATCCACTGCTGTAACTTAAAGGCATTTCCAGTGTAAATAATGCTCAATATAAATCATTAATTTTATTTTAGAAACACTAAATTTCAAAGATCACCTATGATGTACCAAGGGGCCAACATATTGTGAATGTAAAATAGAGTGAGTTATGGTTTCTATCATTGACCAGCTCATAAGACATAATATGTTAGAGGCAGCATTGAACAGCATTTAAACATGCAAATAGTTAGCCAGCCAAGATTTCATTTTACAATTTCATCATGTTAAAAAGCTTTATAGTTGATATCTAGGATTCCTAGACTTCAAAGTACAAGTTTAGAACAGGCTTACCATACTAATGTCTAACTTTATACCCATAGCATATAGTCTATCCCTATCACGAAAAGCCATTACACTCAATATTGGCCTTTTATTTCTGAATATTAATTTCCAGGAAATAATATTCCAATTTTTATTTTATCCCTTATTGGTATTTTTGTTATGTAAATATTGAATTTGGCTTATGCAACATTAACAAGCATTTCTTTTTAGTATGATTTCATTTTCCTATTTCTATTTTTATTTTTTTAAATGAGAAGAGGGGAGATAAGAAGACTTCCACATGCACCCCTAATGGGGTATACCAGGTTACCCCTATCTGAGGCTGATGCTTGAATCAACCGAGTTATCCTCAGTGTCTGAGACTGATGCTCAGACCAGCCAAACTATTCCTCAGTGTCCAGGGCTGATGCTCAAACCAATCAAGCCACTGACTACAGGAGAGGAGAGAAGGGGGAATGAGAGGAGGGAAAGAGGCAGATCGTCATTTCTCATGTGTGTCCTAACAGAGGATAGAACCTGGGACTTCCACACACCAGGCCAATGCTCTCTCAACTGAGGAAACTACCCAGGGCCTTCAGTGTGATTTCAAATAATAAAATTAATAATCTAGAACCTTCTCCTGATCAGAAAAAGGATTGCTAAGTAGACAATTTAAAGTTAATAAACTGTCTGATGAGCATATCCCAAAGTTTGTATATGATTTATTCTTGTCAATATTTAAAAATATTAAAAGGAAGGATGTTCAACCTCATACAAAATATTCTTGATTGACTAAAATATTAGACTAGGTAAATGCTAGGATTCCTACTAATGCTATGATATTATGGTTAACCCTCACATAATTTAAACTGAAGCTGTTAAACGTAAGCAATTTTTGCTCTCTTTCTCAAACCTCATGCTAAGGTATTCTTATACATTAATTCAACTGTCATACTTAAACCTTATGAACTCCTGGATTATGTTTAATTTATCTTTTGAGCTCTAGTTGAGCATTCAGTAGACAGACACTTAGAAATGTTGGTCTTGTCAGTTCCTTTCCACCAAAAAAAAAAAAAAAGGCAGAGAAATGATGAGACTCTGATGTCAAGTACTAGTGAATTGTGTTTTATCTCCATCACTGGATACTTGACACTGATAAAATTTTAAGTTCCAGCCCTTTCTACTGCAAGCTTACATATGCTTCTGTACCTGTAATGTCTTGTGATTCCTTTAAGGTTGTCCATCCCCATGTACTCAGTGTTATTCCACAATCTTTGATTCCTAGATGTTTTCTAACATTACATTATAGATTATACAAAACTGCACAGCCTTTTCATTGTTCAGGTCTTCACTGACTGTATAGTCATTAGATACGGTTGTTAAGATATCTTGACTTTATCCTTAACTTAACAAAGTACGCTTCCCCATGTGGCCACCAACTAAAATACTTTAATTAAAAACATTCTATAGATATCCATATGAATGCAACAGCAAAGAAATAAAATTTTATGGGATAAAGAGAATGTTTGGTGCAGTTACTCTTCTAGTCTAAAAATTATGAGGTCATGCCTTATTCACTACTTAATAATGAATGGAGGCAAGATAATTCTGGGCACATTTGTGACTGCATATGAAGCAATTATAGGAACACTGAAATGCAGAAGTAAGTCATTTTAGCATTTTTAGGGCTACGCAGCCATTTGGCAAACATGTAGCCAGTATAGAATCTTGAAAAAGAAAAAAGAAATAGAAGATGCACTAGGCAGACAACATTTGTTAAACTTAAATTATATGCCAGACATCATGCGAGTTCCACCTCTGAATCTTAAAATGAGATTAACTAATGTCCCTCAGAGACATGTGTCAGTCATACTAGGGGGAGCACACAGACTGCTAGTGATTGGTAAAGTTTTCTCCCGGCTTACAATTGTAATGATTTTCTTTTGGAACAATGTCTCTTGGGTTTGAATTAGGCCATTGAGTTTGGGAATTATTGAATCTCAAGTTCCCACTTTACCCATAGCCCTATAAGACAGACTCTCTATTCCAACTCCAATTCTATAAAACCCCATCA
Source organism: Saccopteryx bilineata (assembly GCF_036850765.1). Taxonomy (NCBI): domain Eukaryota; kingdom Metazoa; phylum Chordata; class Mammalia; order Chiroptera; family Emballonuridae; genus Saccopteryx; species Saccopteryx bilineata. Next base: position 59,621,686 of record NC_089495.1, on the reverse strand, counting down.
GCAGCTTGCATTCTGTTTGACTCACATATCAGTAAGAATGGAAAAGCTATGCTTTGATAACTACTTTCAAATTCTTAGTGGCTTATCACAACAAATATTCTTTTCTCTTGCATAATGCAGGATCATCAGAAGTTGGTAATTGGGCTGGAAATCACTCAGGTCTCAGCAGGATACCAAAGTTCTACTTTTATAGAAGCCTCTATAAATACCACAGCAGAGAAGAAAGCTATCCAAAGTGTTATCCTGGTAATTAAATGCACTCAATTAAAACTACACTCTTTGCTTATGTAAATATTTCAATTGGCAAGCCTGTCAATGGTCACATCCTAGTTCTAAGAGACTGAGGAATTGTAATCCTGCCATCACTCATAAGGAGCAGAAAAAAAAACAACAAATATTGGGCACAGCCCTACTTCCACAATGACTAAAACCACCAGGATTCCACACCTTCATACAGACACACACACACCCTCTTTCTGCTTCTCCTTTTTTTCTGTCTCAATTAGAAGGAATCAAATGAAAGTTCATATGTTTGTATCACTGATTACAACAGACAATGAGGTAAGTGCTAATCACTCATACTTCTCAAATAAGAGATCTAAGGCTTATAGAGATCCAGGAACTTGTACATAATTACACGTTGTAGGGTTTGACATTCAAACCCAGATTGTTTTGGCTTAGACCTTTAGTAAGTCATTTCCACAAGAAAATATTCAAACATTTCAATATATTATGCATAGTCTTCTAAGAATTGCTTTTTCATCCCTATATAGCTGTTAAGAAACATAATTTCTGTCTTCTTTTTTTTTATTATCTTTATTCATATGGCAACTCTATTTGGGATCACTCATCTCTCCTGTCCTCCTGACAAACATTAATCTACTTTTAAGGCACAGTTTACAAATTCATGCTCTCTAAGAAGGTTTTTCTGATTTTTACTCTAATACAAAAGTTGAATAAACCATCTGTGTTTTAACATTTCACTGTGCCCTGTGTATACTCTTATTAAACTAATTTGGTTGCATTTACTGTCTTTTGTACCTGTCATTTTATAAGCAAGGCGTCTTGGGGATATCCCTTACTCATTATTATAATTAAGTGTGTGTCTGGGTTGATGATTAATTCACATACTGTTATTGAGTGTTGAGTGAGTGTTGAGTACTGAAGAGGGAGGCATGGACTCTGGAAGCCAGACTGTCTCCATTGGAAATATTCCTCCATCATTACCATTTTCTGACATTGTCCAAAATACTTTATTGTGTTTCAGTTTTTTCATCTGTAAAATCAAGGTAATAATATCATCGCTCTATTGTTCCACCAAGGTTATTGTGAGGATTACATACAAACATATGTAAAGGCTTTAAGGATGTAATTATTAAAATTAAAGAGTGGCAGTGGTAATAATTGTTGTAGTAGTGCTACTAGTCCAGGGAATCTGTAGTACTTCACGCCAATCCTTTGAAGTTGTAATAAGTTTACTTCGGTAGATAAGACCTATTCCAAAAGGTAACAAGTCAAAGTTACAAAAAAACTGGATTAATAATTATATAACCCAATCTATTTATTCAGAAGAAACTGTATATGTATATATTACATGACCAATCTATACCAAAAAATATATCTTGGGTCACAGGTTGTATCAATCAGGTCATTTTATCCTGATTTCCTATCTGTCCATGTGGAATGACTTCCTCTTATAGTAATACTAATGGGTATAAGAAAGTTAAACAGCCCTCAAGCCATAAGGTTATAAACTTAGAATATTGTTTTTTCATCCATCCATTACAAATACAGACAGGTAAGGAACACCATAAAAGAAAGAAAAAGTGCTTGAGTAACGGAAGAGAGTTATTTAGCCTGGAAAATAACTCTGTTTTCTGTCTAATATTCAGGTATTTAAAAAAAAAAAAACTGGCCTGACCTGTGGGGGAGCAGTGGATAAAGTGTCAACCTGGAAATGCTGAGGTCACCGGTTTGAAAACCTGGGCTTGCCTGGTCAAGGCACATATGGGAATCGATGCTTCCAGCTCCTCCCCCCCCCTCTCTCTGTCTCTCCTCTCTCTTTCTGTCCCTCTGTCTCTCCCTCTCCTCTCTAAAAATGAATTTTAAAAAAAACCTTCAAGGGAACTGTGTAAGCTTTCATAGATATTTGTTGGCATTCTAGGACACTTGAAGAAAGCCACTCTTGAATGTTTACTGCCTGTAGTTTCTGCATTATGTGGGTTGAATAGCAATTAAAAACAGAAATAATAATAAAAAGTATATATATATATTTGCTCTTATAGAAGATATAAAGATAAAACATATATATATATATTCCATACATAAACATATGGCAGAAATTTTGTTCTATAAGGACCAAATATTAGATTTAAAAAAAAAAATCTTTTGGCCCTGAATATTTGGCTCAGTGGTAGGTCATTGGCCCAGCATGTGGCTGTCCCAGGTTCGATTCTGATCAGGGCACACAGGAGAAGTGCCCGTCTGTTTCTCCACCCCTCCCCCTCTCACTTCTCTCTCTCTCTCTCTCTCTCTCTCTCTCTCTCTCTCTCTCTCTTCCCAACCTGCAACCATGGCTCACTTGGAGCAAAGGTGTACCCGGGTCATGAGGATGGCTCCACGGCCTCCATGACCTCCACCTCAGATGCTAAGAAGAGCTCAGAAAGGAGCAACACCCCAGATGGGCAGAGTATCGCTCCCTAGGGGGCTTGCTGATGGATCCCAGTCAGGCACATGCGGGACTCTGTCTCTGTCTCCCCTCCTCTCATTAAATAAAATAAATTTTAAAATTCTGACCAAAAATCACTGGAGGATTACAAAAACAAAGGAAAGCTTCAAAAATTAGAAAAGAAGCAAATAGGATAAAGACAAACATGCCACTCATATTTCTAGCTAATATTTTCTTGGTCTATAGGCATGATGACCTTGATGTTTAATACTATAATCACACTCTATTAATGTGTTAGCCAGAGCTTAAAAAATGTGAATACGAGGACTTATAGTAGCCATTGCCAAACTGCATGTAGGGTATTTCATAGATGGTGATGAGTTTCCATTTAATAATTTTTTAAAAAATCTTGCAGTACAGAGCCCTTTCTCATATCATTAAAGGTAGGTTTTAAACTAGGAGAATCAGTTACCTATTTTAACTGATTAAACTGTACAATTTTGGTTTACTAATAGGGACCAAAATTTATGCTCCGAACACCTAATTTAGAAAAGCGGGAACTTCATTTGGCACTATCATAATGTTGCACAAAATGAGTAAAGATTTATTGAAATAAATAAGTGACTGGGTAGATAAACAAAGTATTAAAACAACTTAGGAATAATATTTAATTCACTTTAAATATCTTAAATTAATTTTTATAATAATTGATATACAGCAATATATTAATTTCAGGTGTACAACATAGCAATTCAATATTTATATACCTTATAAAGTAATCACCACAATACGTTTAGTAACCATCTAAGATGGCCTAAAGTAACCATCCTTTTCATATTAAACATTCTAGTAATCTGAAATTAGGAAAAATTTAAAATAAAAATCTTGACATAATTGTTCAATACTAGGATAACAACAGTGAATATCATGGACACGACCATTTTCTACATAATAGTACATTATTTCTTTTATTATTCAAGACCCAGTTATTAAAGTAATAAAATAACCTCATCCCTTTAAGAAAATAAACATATGTGAAACACATATTTCTTCAAATTATATACTAATAGCCATGTAATAATAATATTAATATTAAAGCTTAAAGGTATAACCTTCATAAAATTGCCATGTTATTGTCTCACTCTTGTCCAGTGTGGTGATGGTTCTGGGTGTTCTGAAATCACTGGAATGTTCTAGATAATAGTTTATGCATGTGCCCTTCTAAACTATGAAAAAAAAAAGTCCAGATATAACAAATTCCCTTATTCATGAAAGAACATGATAAATTAAGATTTAAAAGTTTGTTAACTTGATTTACCAATTTTTTTCAGTTTAAAAATGTATTTTTGATGCCCTGGCCAGATGCTCAGTTGGTTGGAGCACATTCCCAAAGCAGAGGTTAATGGCTTGATCTCGGATCAAGGGACATACAAGAACAGTTCCACTTTCCTGTCTCTTTCTCTCTCTCTCTCTCTCTCTCTCTCTTCCCCCAACTTCTCTCCCTGAAATCAATAAATAATTTTTTAAAAAGAAAAAGAATGTATTTTTGAGAACTGTCCCAAAATATCACCAAAAATTGTGTTCTTCTTAATTAAATAAAAAATTATTATAATTATAGGTAAAATTTTAAGGTCACAGAAGCAGGAAAAAAAAACCTTGCAATTTGTCTTTTCATTTGAATATCTCTAAAATTTAAGTAGCTGTTGAAATCAAATTCAACATATATTGCTCACATATTTACCTTTTAAAAATCCTGGCTTTACTGAAGCATTTCCTAATGGTAATTTGGATTTCTACTCATTGTATCTCTATGACTAAACTTGTTCCAGCAAAATTGGCAATGAGGATCTGGAGAGAGGCCAATCATTTTTCTTATGACTTAAATATTTCATAAGCTGCTCATGGCTAAATTGAACTGATTTTTATTGAATTTTCACTTGTAATCAAACCAATTGGATGTTAACAAATGACTAAAATTTCTTGCTAAAGGATTTTAAGGAATAAAAATCTGAACCTGAAAGTAATAAACTAATAAATACATTTAGCATTTAGCATCAATTTGAAAATCCACTTTTGATGTCCCATTTTCTTTTTTTCTTTTTAAGATTTTAATTATTTATTTTTGAGAGAAGAGAGAAAGAGAGACACAAAAGTAAAGAGGGGGGGGGAGGAGCAGGAAGCATCAACTCCCATATGTGCCTTGACCAGGCAAATCCAGGGTTTCTAACCAGTGACTGACCTCAGCGTTCCAGGTTGACACTTTGTCCACTGCACCAGCACCAGTCAGGCCAATTTTCTAAATATAAATAGTGTTGTTAAAATTTTCCAACTAAGAAGGTGATTCTTGCCTAAGAGGCATAGAGTTTAACAAAAACTGTTGCAAACAATCCATTTATGTATGTGTGCTGGTAAGCATTCTGAATATATATATATATATAAATATATATATATATATATATATATTTGAAAATATATATATTTAATACATTTCAGTCTGATATAGGTGGATTTTGTTAAAAAATCTGTTTAATGAAAGAATCAGAAAAGCTATAATGCATGACATTCATTGATGGTGGTGGTGGTGGTGGTGGGAGCTAAATATAACAAATATAATTTGATTCCTTTAAGGAATTTTTATTGGAATTAAAGAAAATTTGGATTTTATAGCTATACGCTCTTAATGAAAGAAACTATTTTAGAAAAACTTCATCTTCAAACATATTAATCTATGAATGTTACTCATAAGAGAATGACTCAAATATATTTTAATCAAGAAGTACCTAACAACACTCAATAACATGATTTAAATCTTAAAATTTTAACAATGTTTCAGTATAAAGAAATGCTATTAATTCATTTTCTAGGAAATTGGCAACATTTAAAAATTATGTTTCCAATTATTAATTCCTTCTTGGTCCTTGAGGGGTATGCAACATAATCAAATGTCAAAATAACCTGGAGATGTTTTCTCTGAACCTATGTACCCTGATTGATTAATGTCACCCCATTAAAATTAATAAAAAAATAAAAAAGTAGCAAATACTTCTTCCGTACAGACGCTGTACCTATCACAGAACTGTCCCGCTTCACCTTCTCCCGCCCCCTTTATCTGTGGCCAACGTAAATTCTTTCAAAACAGCTTACATCTGTCTTCCCCCTGATTTATTGTATAAAAAAAGGCCCAAAGGAAATAAAAATTCCTTCTTGGTCCTTGAAATTATAAATGATCTCATGATATTCTAATTTCCAACAAGACATTGTATTGATATACTTCCACTTGATGTTGTACCTAGGTATGTACCTGTCATATCTGCTCTAGTATATTGCACCTCCTTAAATGAGAAGTAACACTCATCTTTTTTAAATCTTACAGCGTGTTTCAGTGTCTTGCCTGCAGTCAATGCTCAGTAACTATTTCTAGTAACAAAGACTAAAGAAAAAAAGAAGATCAAAATACAGACTGCTACCCTAGAAAAAACTGAATGTAACTCCCTGGTAATAATCCTCCATGTCCAGAATAGATTTTGAAGCAAAATAGCTTCTTGAATAAGAGTAATCCAAACAGATAGAAAAGTACTGCCATTGACCTTCTAAAGTGTTATTTCTTTGTTTACAGCAGTGCCAGAATCACCTGAGGGGCTTTTCTTTTTCGAAATACAAATAATCAAACTGCGCTCTCCACCCCAGAGTCATCTATATGTTGAGAGGATGGGTAAGGCATATGGTTAAAACTCAGGATATGACTATTTTGAAAAAATTCTCTGGATGATGCTAAAGTTTACACTTCTTCTCTCTGTATAGTGCTGTCTTAGAATTTTAACTTAACCAAAAAAGTCATATGAAGAATTGAATGCAGATTTGTTACAAGTAATCTATTTTTCCCAAGGATCTTTGTAACCTTGGTCAACAGTGTATATTTCAGTACATGCTATAAAATTATATCGCTGATACACACATTGATATATAAACCTACGTTAGTCAATGGACTGCTGTCAATGTTGTCTTGGCTAGAAGTTTTATAGGGTAAGGCCATGGGAGCAGAGATAATAAGACTTCACAGGAGAAGCACCAAGTTATCATAACACTAATTATATCCAATTCAAAAATATATTTTTTCATTTAAAAATGAAAATTTTAATAATGCCAGGAAAACTGTATGACTCCAAAGAGCAACATTAAAATAATGGCAATATAAATTCAATTTTGAATACAAGTAACTTATGTATCTGAAAACTTAACTGCTTTGGTGTTTAGTTTCAAAAGATATTTATTCATTTTTTATGGCTGTAAAAAATACATTCAAGACACTTATACTAGTCATGTCAGTCAAATAAGTAAGGAAACGGGAATGTAATGTCAGGCTGGTGATGATAATTAATAATGCTGTATTGCATACTTAAAAGTTTCTAAGAGAGCATATTTTAAAAGTTGATCACAGGAAAAAAAAGTTTTCTGTAGTTATGTAATGTAGGAGATGATTCTGTACCAATATAAATGACAGTTAACTGCAGAGCAAGGGTTAATTGGAGACAGGAGATCTTGGAGTGTGTTGGCCATGGAGAGACACTGGTCTGCGTTATTCAAGTGCATGTGCACAGGATTCTTGGAGGAATGCCTGCAAGAACCAAATGTACTTTGTGATTGATAAGTTCTGAGACTCTGGCTCCTCTTGTGTCCTTGTTCATGAAAAGAAACAGTAGATGTGCCGGGTTGAGGATGAAACGAATGGAAAAAATGCCTTGTGTAACTTTCTAGTTTTAACTGCTGAGCTATGACTTTTAGAACTCAATAAATATGCAGAGGTGCTGTTTCTCGGGGCTGAATCCGCCTAAGAGTTTCAGTCCTCTGCACATTGTATATATAATCTAGTGTGTCTTTTGCCTCACAAGTCTGAACCGTGAAGAAATTCATAACAATGTAATGCAACTAATGCTAACTAGACTTATTGTGGTGATCATTTCATAATGTGTACAAATATCAAATCATTATGTTGTACACCTGAAATAATTTTAAAAGGGTAAAGAAAATAAAACAGAAAAGGATTCAAATATATTGATTTTAACTATTGCTCCTCATAGACTTATAGGTATATTGATATACTGCGTTTCATGTAATTTTACCAATAGCCCTCTGAGATAAATATTGCAATCCTGTTTTATAGAGGAAAATGCCAATGCTCTGGAGAGTTGGTAAGATGTACAAGTTCATTTGTTTAATAGTGATAGAGTCAAAATTGAAAATTGAGTCTGATTTCCAGTATTACTGGACATCAGGGGTTTGCAATCAATGACTCATAAGCCAAATCTAGCCTCTTTTCTGTTTTTGTAGAGCCAGTGAGCTAAAAATTGTTTTATAATTTTAAATACAAAAGAAGACTCTTTCCTGACACATACAAATTATATAAAAATTAAATTTCAGTGCCCATAATAAAGTTTTATTGGAGCAACACCATATCCATCTACTTAACTGTTGTCTTTGATCATGTTCATACGACAGCATCAGAGATGAATAGCTATCATAGAGACTATTTGGTCTGCAAAGCTGAAAGTATTATCTATCTGTCCCATCACAGAAAAAGTTAAGAGAGTCTATGCTTCCTTCTTAATGCATGCTGGTGCTGTAGATGTGGCTTAAATATGAAGTGGATCCATAAGAAAAATGAAGTGAAGAAAGCAATATTCCAAAGACACTGATGAGTAATATTTTAAAGAGCCTGTATACCGAATGTATTCCGGTACAATTACTCATTCTGCATTTCCTTTCCATGCAATTTAGAGTTCATTGGTTTGAAAGCTTCTTTGAAGGCTTGTGGCACTTAATTCATGCGTGCACTAAACCTCTCAAATTTACTTGGCCTGAGTGTTGAGAAAAAGGTCTTGGAAACAATTTATCACATAAGAATCTGTCACTGATTAACTCTTTTTTAGATACATCTTTGAGCAAAAATGTAAAGTTGAAAATGACAATATTTCTACCTTAAGAGTGCAGAATCTGCCAACTGGTGCTAAAAGGATTTGTAATTTCTGCCACAGCAGGCTCTTTCCTAAGGCTCAACTCCAAACCCCACCCCAGGCACAGCACCCAGGTTTTGTGGAGCCTGAAGCTTATAACCATTGAGAGACTCTTTTCAAGGAAAAGAATACAAATTACAATACAAAAGAAAACATAAGGTCTTGGAAGGAGCCCTTATACTTCATCTTCATTAACTTCAAGAAAATCTTTTACCCCAGCAGAAAAAAAGACCAGGTGTTGATTTCATAAAGGGCAAAGGTATAAATTTAATAGACTTAATTATAAAACAAAGTAACAGAGTTTCCATCTTTTAATAGCATCCTGAATTAAAAAAGCAACTTTTATACAACTTTTACTTCTTCAGCAAATAAAGTCCTGCTAGATCTTTCCCATTTCCTCAGAAAAATGTCCAGCTGAGAAGCAAATGGCTACACTAGTACACAAAAGAAATGGTCAATGGTCGCAGAACTATAACTCTTCTCGGTTGCACTTCAGTTCACTCTTCCTGCTCCGCATTCTTCTAGTTCTTTTGAGGTTTAAACTCAGAAGAAGAAACTAGAACAGACATGTGCTCTCTGCAGGGCTCACTGAGTGCCCGAAGCTTCGGAGAAGCAGCCAGCCCAGGCTCGTGGGTAGCGTGGGCTTCACTCACCCACTTCAGAACAACTGGCAACTCTTCCTGTTTCTCACACTTTTCTTTTACTTATTTCCAATTTCTTCTTCACTCTCTTTTATTTTGATTCCATATTTATTCCAAACCCATTTGGTTTTTGTTGTTGTTGTTGTTGTTGTTGTTGTTGTTGTTGTTTTGGTCAGAAGTAGTTGACTAGACTCTAAGAACTAGGGTCAGAATAAAATAGAAAGGAAGTGGACCAGATGGTAGAAAAGTAAAAGTGAGACTAAGCATGGATTGAAGCCAGATCCGGAAAAGCAAAAGAGTTAGAAGGGCTGAAGTAAAACACCCCCGTGATGATCCTGCTGATAGAAGTCGTCACGGTGACACCCAGGAAAGAAGATGAAGGGGTTTTGCTGCTATTTTAATTTTGAGTCAAACAAACACTTTGAAATGTCAAAGACAAGCACGAAGTAAAGGGAAGATCCAAGCTCAAGATAATTCAGCCTGAAGACCAGTTTCTTAACTTATCAGCTTTTAAGCTCTCAAAAATCAGTGGTGTTTGTCTGCAGAGTTTTTTATCTATAAGAATTGTCCATATGCCTGACCAGGCGGTGGCGCAGTGGATAGAGTGTTGGACTGGGATGCGGAAGACCCAGGTTCGAGACCCGGAGGTCGCCAGCTTGAGCGTGAGCTCATCTGGTTTGAGCAAAGCGCACCAGCTTGGACCCAAGGTCGCTGCCTCAAGCAAGGGGTTACTCAGTCTGCTGAAGGCCCACGGTCAAGGCACGTATGAGAAAGCAATCAATGAACAACTAAGGTGTCGCAATGCGCAATGAAAAACTAATGATTGATGCTTCTCATCTCTCCATTCCTGTCTGTCTCTGTCTATCCCTCACTCTGACTCCCTCTCTGTCTCTTAAAAAAAAAAAAAGAATTGGCCATAGTTCCCTCCTGAAACGGGTGCTTAGAGCTCTGCTGACTGCATCGCCCGGGGCCCCTTGATGGTTGACTTCTATTGACTTCACAACTCACAGGATTGAGCAGGGAGTGGGAGGAGAGAGATACAGGGTACTTAATCTCCCAGTTCTCCCTGCAAGGGCCCACTCTGTAACTCTAGCGCCCACTGGGCAGTCCCTCTTCAGCTGCTCCTTCTCCTGTTCCAGGAGAGACACTATCCCCTCCAGCCCTGCTGACCTTTCAACACTGAGGAAGGTGATAATTTCTACATCCCAGTTGCCTCACTTAGTATTCATTTTTGTCCTTTTTGCTTTACAAGAAGCTCCAACTTAACTAACATAATATATTCTAACATGAGGGGGCATTTTGTTTCAACATGTAGTTTCAAGCAGGGCATTTTGAATCTGTAATAAGAAATCACAATATTCCATATGAATTCAAAATTGAAAAAGGGTACTATTGGTGATTCATATGTTTCAGCTCCCAATAAAAATTCAAAGAATTGATTTTGGGGGATCTGTGTTGATGCTTTATTTCTCCTTGAGAAGCTTCAACTGTTCTTCCTTCATCTTGTGTTCTTCTTCCGAAATGCCCTGTTGGCATTATAGTATGTTAAATCCTGACATGAAATCACACACCTTTTTGTTATTGTTCTTGTTTGCATCAAAGGTATCTTCATAGACCACAGAGTCTGTTCCTTTATTTTCGGGTGTGTTTCCAACTCTGATTTGATGAATAAGTCCATATTTACCAAATACACATTTCTTTAACTGTGATTTTGCAGAGCAAATTTCTTATATACACAAAACCTGACTTACTTCAGGTGGAAGTCCAGTGTTCACCCCCTTGGCTTCTTACATCGCCATGTCAACAGGATGATGAGGTTATGGCAGCAAATACTGGAATTCTTCCCCACTCCTGAGGAGCTCGCTCAGCAACTAGCGATAGAGGCAGGACATAAACACCAGGGCTTCACTGGAAGTTGTGATAACCCACAGGAATAGCCCAGGTCCACTTGAAGACATGTTGAAACCACTTTTGTTCTTTTAACTAGTCCCTTCATTACTGCCCATGATTCCTTTAAACACATACTGACTTCATTGAATTACCTTCATTTGAGCCTTCAGAATCAAACTTCTCTAGTGAGGCTCCTGGCTGGTATAGATTTCATGTCTAAAAGAACGGCCGTTTTTATTGTTGGTTGGTTGATAATGTCTACTCAACCAAAATGTATTTACATTACTTTGTAATATCACTGTATATCAAGAAAGCTTTCTTTATTTCTCCAAATCAAGAAAAACACATGCAACTAGGAAGGAGACATGAAGGAAAATAAAACACTCATCTAAGGGGTCAAACCAGCACTGACTATTATTACTAGGGTCATAGATGTTCCAATCACATCTCACTGTTTTTATACATTTTATCTTTTAAAAATAAGGGTTATATTTCATATTTAATGCTATAATAATATGTCACCTGTTTAATTATGCATGATGTATGAAAATTAGTCTAGTCTCCACTGGCTTCACTATATACATTAGTACATTTTAGACTTGTCAGCTAAATTGGTTTATTTACCTTTCAATTTAATGTTTTCTTCAAATTTTATAGATGGAGGAATAATTGAAACAGACATTAGAGATCTTATTTATTTTTTATTTTTTGTATTTTTCTGAAACTGGAAACGGGGAGAGACAGTCAGACAGACTCCCACATGCACCTGACTGGGATCCACCCGGCACGCCCACTAGGGGGCGTCGCTCTGTCATAACCAGAGCCACTCCAGCGCCTGGGGCAGAGGCCAAGGAACCATCCCCAGCGCCCGGGCCATCTTTGCTCCAATGGAGCCTCGGCTGCAGGAGGGGAAGAGAGAGACAGAGAGGAAGGAGAGGGGGAGGGGTGGAGAAGCAGATGGGCGCTTCTCCTGTGTGCCCTGGCCGGAAATCAAACCCGGGACCCCTTGCACGCCAGGCCGACGCTCTACCACTGAGCCAACTGGCCAGGGCCTAGAGATCTTATTTTAATATCAAATCTTATTTGAAAATTCTTTTACAGTTCATGTAAATGAGGACTCTTGTAACTGTAATTCTTACTATTTCTGTGCAGATTGGGAAATAAGAAATATTAAAAAGTTAAAAACAAAAAGAGGTGCTTATCAAATTACAGTTTATAATTTATGGGCTAAATCTAATATAGCAAAAGGATCAAATGTTCAGTCAAGTTCTTTTATCATCTCTATCTCCTGTGATACTAATTTATGTCAGGTAGTTTTAAGTCCAAAAAAAAATGTTATAACTTCTCAAACCCTAATAAATGAACTGTTCAGTTGTAATTGCTAGAAACATCAAAAATATTATTTCAAAGTATAGAAAAGAAGAGATTATTTTGAATTTGACTTGTGTACGGAGTTAGTAGTCAGTTTTTTTATTTAAATTCTTCTCTTGTCAACCTCTTCCAAAGTCTAATGTAAGTACACACTGGCAGGCTTCCCTCCTGCTTTTAAGTGCATTTCAGATTTTGGCAGAGAGGAAAGAGCCAGTGTATATGCACAGCAACAAGTCCAAATGTCAAGTTAAAGAAAAAAACTTGGAACTTCCAGAGAAAAAAATCCTACCTCAGTAGAGGCCAATGCAAAACCAGAACAACCACTATACATATTACAACCCAGGATCTAAGAATAGATTTATATAGCATTCCCTGGACTCTACTATTGTAAAGATGAAGGCTGTACACAATACTGTTCACTTTGTCAAGAAGATAACAATTATGTTAGAAAGATGTCAATAAATTTTCTTGCACTTAGGGGTGCAAGATGAAGGGGTTCTATGTCTGATGAAATTAGAATCAACAAAGGTGAAAGAGGCTTTCTTCATATGCATTAGGTCAGTGTTTCTCAACCTGTGGGTCGCAACCCTGGTGGGGGTCAAAGGACCAAAACACACAGGTTGAGAACCACTGCATTAGGTAGAGCAAGTCGTAAAATAACATATAACAAAGCTATTCCTATACATGTACAAATATTTCCCTAGTTTTAAGACTATGACTACATCTGATGTGCTCATATATAGAGGAGGCCCTCCAACCATGAGTAGTCAGTTGAATTGAACATTCCTACTTGTAAAATTTCAATAAATTTTCTCTTTTTAGTACATTCCTCTTTCTGGCTGTACAACATTTCAATGCCTGTTAAATTAAGAATTATGGCCAAACATTTTGTTAATGTTTTAGATATCTGATTAACACAAATATCTATCACTATTGGTTATAAATCTTAGTATAAGACAACATAAATGACATCATTTTCAACTCATTGACAGAATTTGAATAATTTTAACAGTTAAATTTTGTTTTTATTTTTCTTCTTTTCTAAATGAGAGGTGAGGATATAGAGAGACAGACTCCCACATGCCCCCCTAACCAGGATCCATGAGGCAACCCACATCTGGGTCCAATGCTCTGCCCATCTGAGGCCATACTTGCAACTGACTCATCCTCAGTGCCTGGGGCAATACACTCAAACCAATTGAGCCATGACTGTGGGAGAGGAAGAGAGAGAGAGAAAGAAGAGAGAGGGGGAAAGAGAAGGGTAGAGAAGCAGATGTTCACTTCTCCTGTGTGCTCTGAAAGGAATCACACCCAGGACATCCACATGTCAAGCCGACGTTCTACCACTGAGCCAACAGGCTAAGACCCTTAAATTTTAAATCGAGGGATTTCACATAATCTAGGTTTCTGATTTTTAAAAAGTAAATTTAGATCTCATCACGCAGGGATTTATTCCTGTGTGACAAAATTTAGCTTGAGATGAAGGCTAGCTGCCACTCCATTTTCTTGAAAAACTCTTTTATGTGTGTGTGTGACACTATACTTTTATTCTTGCTTTCCTGATTCATTGACAGTTCCTCTCCCATTATTTTGTCATTCCCCTCCAATTTTAAATATAGGATTCTTAGGATTGAGTTTTAAGGAAGATTCTTTGTTCTTTTCCTAAATGCTCTCTCTAAGAAAGTTTATTGATATATATCAGCAAGCCACAAATGTCTATTTCCAAACCAGTCTGTTAAGAGCATTCCTCCTGCTTTCTACTTTTCTTGTACACTTATTTTATTCCTAGAGTAAATCATAGTACTTCCTCTTAGCTAGCCTTTGCAAAGCTGATTCCATTATGTGAAAGATTCTTTCCTTGCTCCTTTGTTGGCTTTATACCTATCTTTCAAGTTGCTTTATTAGCTTAGATTTTAGTCTTTTAGAAAAACTTTCCTGAGGTTCAGATTAAAATATGTTTATTACCTTCTTTTACAATAGCTTGTATAGCCCTCTATGTGACACCTATCATATTATAACAAATTATTTATGTAATGATTTTCTTAATATTAATCTGAATATAGTCTGTACATTTAAATACTATACTATACTATATTCTGTACATTTAAATAGGTCCTGTTTGTGCTCTTCACGTTGTGTCTTTGTGTTTAGCACAATGTTTGACATGTGTTCATAATAAAACTTTATTGACTTTGACATAGATATTAGAATAAAAGTTATATGAGATCTTTTAGCATCTTTTGAGAATTTGAAAAACCAGGTAATTTTAAATATGTAGGCTAAGAAAGTGATTGTAGACTATGACTAATGACTGTATTATATTACATTACACATAATATAGTTTTTGTCTGAAAAAAATAAAATTACATTATCTTAAAGATTATGTTATCATGGAATTAACAAACATTTCCATTCTCTGAGCAGTACATAAAGCACTAGACATTAACAGTTTCTAATAAATTAATAATCATTTTAAATGCTATTGTTCAAAATAAAGAAATTAAGCATATCCAAAATCTGCTTAATGTTTATCTTTGTAAGAAATGGTTTTAGAGTAATTCCTACAATATTGTATTTTTCAACATGAAATGAATTGAATATGCCAAAAGTTTTGAGTCAATATCTGAACATAGCAAATATGTTACCAAACCTGTGCATAGTTGAGTTAAACAAATGCTCCAAAACATTTATTGTAAGAAATAGAATAAAAATAAATGAATGTGTGCTTACACACATAGGTATTTTTTGATGATTGAGAACTACAGATCTTCTGTCTTGGAAAAATAAGGAGTAGAGCAAAAAGAATTTGGTATCTTGAAATCATCTGTTGAGCTGAAAGCTGTCATCTCCTTTCTGCTTTTGCCTAAAGACCTGGAACATTAGCATGTTCCCTTAAGCCAAGGACAGATGGCTACTCACACATTCTCCCTGGGCTTAACACTTGTTCTCTTAAGACCAACCACCAAGGAGTTTGGCCCACCATCTGTGGATCTGTGGTCTCTTCCTCACTGTATGAATTTTATGACAAGTGACTGAGTGACTTTGGGTTGTTTATTCTAGGATGTTCTTTTTTTAGTATATAAGCACTGTAATTCATCATTTTTTCTAGTCAGGATGGGCTAGGCCAGACTACAATAATAGACACCACTCTATTGTCAGTGACTTAATACAACAAATGTTTTTATCTCACTTAACCTAATTTCCAAATGGAGCAGCATAAGGTTCAGCACACTGTGGTCACTCAAAGTCTCAGACTTATAGAGGCTCCATCTCAGCCCTTGTTACTACAACCACCACCTGGGGAAAAGGAAGTTTAAAGCCAATTATCTACAATTAAATCCTACTGCCTAAAACTGACATGCTTCATTTCTGCTCATATTTCATTGGCCATGGCAGGTCATTGCCCATGCCTAATTTAAGTGTGAGAGGTAATGGGAAAGGGAATGATGAACAATTCAACAATGTGTCCATGAGAAAAATTGGAATGAAGGTGGATGCCACTCTGAGGAGTAGAAGAAAAAGTAATGTTTTGCATTTTAAAAATCAAACTCATCATAAATTATGTATCTCATGTCTCACACATTCAAAAAACAGTTTTTATCATATTCTCCAAATTTCTTGCCTTTTTCACTATTTTAAGAATAACATACAGCTCATCTAGATAGATACCAGTTTATCCTACATAGTCCATAAAATGCCAAAGCCTGACATTTATACAGGTCTTTGCTTGTTCTTTCTACACAAACATTTCATGTGACCAAGTGACCGTGAAAGCCAGATTATCCCTTGAGTGTACAGAGGTCAGTGACATGATAGGTAAGTTTACGTAGAGGTATGATAAGATGACACAGGAGTTACTTATGGATTGGAGATAACAAGAGACACTCAAGGAATAAATCACAATTTGAGACTATTACAAAATGAGTGAGTCATTACAATTGCTGATTTTTTGGTGATTTAACCAGTTTTCAATAAGATCTACTATTCATTTCCTGGAAACAGTTGTTGATGGGTTTTCTTTATCGCCATATGTTGTTTGTGCCCTACATCACTGTCATAATTCAGTCTCCACCTTCTTCTTCATCATCACCATCATTTTTGTTGTCTCTTACTTTGGTAGAGTCATTACTATATCCCAGAGGTTGTGTTTGAAACTTACCTGCTTATCATATTTAATATTGTATTTAGTATTTAAACTCAGAAATTCCAAAACTGACTCTTTCTTTTCACCTAAAATAAAACATAATACACAACCTTCATAAAATATCTTTTATTTTAATGAGTTTTGCTTAACTGAGCTTTCTATCCCAGACATCAGAATTATAATTCCAATTATCACTGAGATCTTCTAACTTGGTAAAGAAAACAGTCAACAATAATAGTTTAATGGACACTACAATTTTAGTTTTTATAATGACAGAAAATTTAATCAGAATTACAAAATAAGCAATATACATTGTTATTATATAGAATAAAGTAACTTGAGTTATGTGGTAAGATTTATCCAAATCATAAGATAACAGACCAGAGCTTCCTGAAATGTTATTATTAATCTAAAGTCCACATTTTAAAGTATAATTACATTAAAACTGCAAAATTTAAATTAAACAAGGTGGTTTTCTATTGTGTCAAGTTAGCTAAACTGGAACTATATTTTTCATGTTTCTTTATAGACAAATATGGAAGATTCCACATTAGAATTGACCACAGATAGACTTTGCATATGAACTAAAAGATAGCAGAGCAGCAGCCCTCATTTATCTTGAAAAGGTAAGTGTGAGTTTAAAAGCCATTAGAGCTCACAGACACAGTCACTAATCAGCTGGTTGGCCTAATTGATATATCAGCCCAGACCCAAACTTTTCTATCTCTTGACAGGTATCCTCTTTCAGCTTCTCCAGCAACTGGAGCAGGTGAGAATGCAGCATCGTGGTCAACGACATCCATCTTGTAGGCACCTGTTTCACTAATGATGGAAAGAATAAAAGACATCCATATGGATCAGTTTATTGTTGCTCTCCCATCTTTCATCCATCTTTCCTTACCAGCTGTGTATTCTGTCAACTTCAGAACTAATCCTAGAAACAAAAGCATCAGCTTTCAGTAGACTGGGTTTTTTTTTTTATTTTAAATAATTTTTTTCAATTACAGTTGACATACAATATTATATTAGTTTCAATTTGACATACAATATTATATTAGTTTCAGTGATTAGTTATATAACTTATCTAAATATCATGATGATATTTCTAGTACCCATCTGATATCATACATAATTATTACAATGTTATTGGCTATATTCCTTATGCTGTACTACACCCTCATGACTACTCTACAACTAACAATTTGTACTTCTTAATCACTTTACCTTTTTTGCCCAAAACCCGAACCTTCTTCCCATATTAAAAAAGACCTTTTAACATTTTTTGCAATACTTATTTGGTGATAAACTCCTTTAGCTTTTCCTTGCCTGAGAAGTTCTTTATCTGTCTTTGATTCTAAATTATAGTTTTGCTGGGGTGAATAATCTTGATTGTAATCCTTGCTTTTCATCATTTTAAATATTTCTTGCCAAGCCCTTCTGACCTGCAACATTCGTGTTGAGAAATCAGTTTATGGGAGCTCACTTGGAGATAACTTACTGCCTTTCCCTTGCTGCTTTAAGAATCTTTCTTTGTCTTTAATCTTTGGCATTTTTATGATGATGTGCCTTGGTGTTGGCCTCTTTGAATTCATCTTATGTAGGACTCTGTGCTTAATAGACTTATATGCCAATTTCCTTCAACAGATTAGGGAAGTTTTCTGTCATTATTTTTTCACATAGCTTTTCCATTTTTTTCTCTCTCTCTCTTTACCTTCTGGCATTCCCATGATGCGAATGTTGGTACCCTTAAAGTTATTCTAGAGTTCCTTACATTACCCTCATTTTGGGAATTATTGATATTTCTTCTTTTTGCTATTCTAAGTGGGTGTTTTCTGCTTCATATCTTCCAGATCTCTGATCTGATACTCAGTTTTATCTATCCCACTGTTGATTCTCTCTAAGGTATTCTTCATTTCAATAATTGTAGTCCTCATTTCTGAAATTTTTTTTTATGTTTTCTAGTTCCATTTTTTATTTTTGCTATCTCTTTGTTGATGTTCTCACTAACTTTGTTACTCTTTCTCTAAGTTTATAGAGTATCCTTATAACTGATAGTCTGAACTCTGCATCTAGTAGATTGCTTATCTCTATTTTTTTTATTTCTTTTTCTGTAGATTTATCCTCTTTTTTCACTCGGAATATGTGGTTTTATCTCCTCATTTGGCAGCTTCCCTGTGTTTATTTCTATGTATTAAGTAGAGTGGCTGTGTATCCTGGGCTTGGTAGAGTGGCCTTATATAGTAGGTGTTTTGTAGAATCCAGTGAAAAAGCCTCCCAAATCACCAGGAGTACCTAAACTGAGTATTCCAGGTTTACCTCCCCTTTTCCCACCTTGTGAGCTGTGTACACCCTTCTGTTGTAGTTGAGTTTTGACTGCTGTTGGCACCTCAATCAGAGGTATTTGCCCCCAGGCTGATTTACTGCAAGGACTGGCTACAGCCATTCTGGAGGATCAGTTGTGCAGGGGTTCATCCCATCATGTAGGACTTACTTCAGGAAGGCTCTGATACTCATTGTGTCTACCCCTTGAGTGTGTCACTTGTGGAAGTGGCTCTGGGGTCTCCTGAGAAGTGCAGCTAAGGCAAGCTACCACCTGTGTCCTGTCCAGGATCACCAAGCATGAGCTACAAAGTAATATTCAGATAGCTATTACCTGTGTTGGGCTGAGAGGTAACCAGGAAAGGTCAAGCTGTGAACCAAGGTTGGCTGTCACTATGTCTGGCTTGGGGCCACTTAGCAAGAGGTAAGGGGCACAGTGAGGCCAGATGCTATTTGCTTGAGAGATTTTTTAAAAGTCTGAAGCATGAGCCAAGACATACCATGTATATGGAAAAGCTACTGGAAATAGCTTGGATAAACTTGGAAGGTGAATGGGGTGGGATGGGGCTGGAGGGTCTCAGGAAATCACCAGGACAGGGAGAACAGTGTTAGCCAGGTTGATGGAGATTTAGATATGGTACTGACTAGAAAATGAACAATGGCCTCTGCCAGCACTTCCTTTAGCCTTCCTTTGATGCCAGATAATTCAGCTCCTTCTAATAAATTACTAGTGTCTTTGCAACTGCTGCTCCTTAGAGCACTGTGGCTCTTGTTTCTCTGCTCCTCTTGTCCAAAGGCAAGAGCATGCCTGGTATGTGTTAGGAATTAGGAGTGAGGGAAAACTGGAAAGGATAAGAGTGTAATTAGGTGAAAATAAGAATGTAAAAATGATGGGTGCTAGATAGATCAGAGAGTTGGGGTGTTTCTGTGAGTGAGATGGAAAGCCATTGAAAGATTTTGACAGAGAAGTAATGTGACTGATTTCAACTTTTAAAGTTCACTTTAGTTGCAAGGATTAGAATTGACTGAGGAGTCAAAGTAAAGATGAGTAAAAAAATACAAATTATGCAGCTATTTTAATCATCTGTTTTTGAGAAGAAGGTGACTTGAACCAAATAATGAAGAGGTAAAAAATATTCATGAAGATGAATCCAACATTATTCACTTATGGATTAGATGAAAGGAGTGAAAGAAATTCAGGAATGATTCTAAAGTCTTCCACTTGATCTACTAGGATGAAAGCAAGTACATGGATAGATTTGGTCAAGCCAATTCTTATGGTTGCTTTTATGAAACAGATGTGAGATAATATCTTTTCTGTACTCACAAATCTTCAATACCTGACCATTTCATATACAATCATGTGGAATTATTTAAATATTCAGTAATTAAAAAAATGTTTTCCTTATTGAGTTCATGTTTTGCACCAAATATTTTTCTAGGCACTGAATATAGACTAGAAACAAGGCCCCTACTTATATAAAAGTAAAAAAACCCACAAAAACATCACAATGTATAGAAAAAAACTACTCAGGTTTAATAGGGAAAGCAAAAATCAAGTTGAGTATCAGCATTTGGCCCATCATTCATAGACATGGGATACAAAGGAGTTTGAGGTCTTCAAGTTACTCATTTGATCTAGACACTCCACTGATTCTCTCCTCCCACATCAGCTTTAGTGAAATAAAACCTAACCATCTTTAGTGCAAAACTACATCAACATTAACATATATATGTATAGGTGTTTTTTTAAATACTCTCTTTCTATCCTGAAATGCCCTTTTTGCCCTGTATCATAATTTATCAATATTTTAAGACCCTAGAGAAATGCCACCTGTTCAGTACCTTTGTTCTTAAAATAAAATATATTACTTTAGGTTTTACAGTATGATATTTATGATTCTACTTCTTTTTATTTCTTCCAAATTGAATTCATTGAATCAAATAATATTTTAGTACCAAATATGGATTGTGCCTTGCACTAATTTCTAAGGTTACACAAAGAAGACATAATATTCTCCTCAGTAAGGTTTTTGTATTCCTCTCAGAACTCCCCAGAATATCTTTAACAAAGGAGCCATTCAATTAAATGTATTCAACTTATAGAATCTTATTCAATCATAAGTAAGAAGGAAATCCTGACATTTACAACAACATTAATGGACCTTGAGGCTGAGATAAGTCAGGGAGTGAAAGACAAATACTGTATGATTTTATCTATATGTGGAATCTAAAAATCCAAACTCCTGAAAACAGATAGTAGAGTCATAGTTTCCAGAGGCTGGGAGTTGAGAGAAATTGAGGAGACATTGTTTAAGGTACAGACTTGTAATGAGTAGATAAGTAAGTCTTGATCTACAGATTATAGTAAAAAAAATACTATATTATAAACTTCAAGAAACTATATCTTAACTGTTGCTATCACACAGAAAATAATTGTTGACATGATAGAGGTGTTAGCTAATGCTATAATGATAACCATATTACAATATATAAATGTAAGGTGAAGGGATGGGACAAAAAAGAGAAAAAAAACACAATTCTATAAGAAACTCTGGGATTACTCTGAATTTATACAGTAATTTGTGAACAGATAACATCTTTATAATATTAAAACATTCTATGAAAAAATATAATGTATTAAACAAACACATTGTATACTTTAAAATTACACAATGTTATATGTCAATTATATGTTACTAAAATAATAAAAAATTTCAAAATGTGTTCCACCATATTTCAGTATGTAGAAATTAGAAAAGGAAGACAAAGAATCAAGTTATGGGCCAGGTATTGTGCAGGTAGATGCTTTTATATAATTCTCATAATAATCATTTACATCAATTAATTTGAGCAATTTACTAAAATTAAGCCACTGCTAGGAAAATTGTAGGCATTTAAAAAGTAGCCATAAGAAATTACTTGAAAAAAAGTAATTTGTAGAGATGTGCATATAATAGGAGAAAAACAGCACACTGGAAAAATTTAGAGTAGTGAGGCCTGATCAGCTGTCCTGCTAACCAAGTCTTTATCTATTTTATGTCTGAGTAAACAAGGAATTGCCTCATGTGCAATAACTTATTTGTTTCTATTTTTTATATTTATATAGATGCAGAATAAATCCTTAAGAAAGTTTATTGACACTTATATCAAAAGGGTAACATTTGCTGCATCTGTTTTTCAAAACAGCTATTGCACAAAAACAAAAATACGATCAGATGATTATATGTTATATTTGTAATATTTTATTCTAGTCTAATGTTAAGACCAATTGCAAGTTGTTCTTTGCTACACAGTGCTCAAATGAGCTTCACCTATACTTTTATTAATGTGCTATTTTAAACGTGGTATTAAATCTTTAGAAAAAAGGTCAAAGTACAAACACAAGTCATTCCTGATGATTGCACTTAATAATCAAATTAATGTGTTGTAAGCATTATAACCCAAATCATAATCCAATTGAACTGATTGTAAACAGGCACGGATAAATGAGCTGTTTTAATAAGCATATTTTTATAAATTTGTTACCAGAGTTTCTTTCATTAAAGTAAAATAATTAAGATGCTGACTTAGATGATAGGGTTGCCAAGAAACATCTTTTCCTTTAGAAGAAAACACAGGATTGCTTGGAAGAAAGTGAGGCAATGTTTTTAATGAACACAAAATCCCTTTCAAATTTTTTCACTGCTCAAAAAAGACTGTTATTTAATAAAAAGGCTTCATTATAAACATCAGTCACAATTTCATTCCTTATATGCAAAAAGTCAATAAATAGGATCTATATTTCTACTTTGGCATTTAGCACTTTTTGTCTGAGTAGAGGCTATAAAGTGAACAAGGTCATTTTGTTGTAAGCACCCAAGTGAAAACTATTATTTGATTACTATTTGTTAATGAGTCATATTAGAAGCTGAGCCAGAGACAGGAAAGGAAAATCTATAAAACCACTCCAAGTCCTCAGATCTTTGAGGTCACCATGACTCTGAACCTCAATGCTGTCCTACTGATGTGCATAGGCATATTTTCTTGTCACGCCCAGGTGCCACAATGACAGACGCTGAAGAGATACACAGATGGTTCTTCAGTTTCTCTGTGATCTCTAGTTATCCTTCATCTATTTTGCTGTTCTAATGCATGATCCAGAACTTAGGTCCACATGCTCTCCATCTCAAGGATATTTCTGCAACTAGTATAAAAATGTTAATTTTTGACCTGCATTCTATTAGAAAATGATTACTGTTTTTAAATTACTTGTAAATAAGTAAAAAAGTTATCCAGACTTTTAATATTTATAGTTTAATACCTCATACACTAAGTGTTCATAATAAAATTGAAGCATACCTAAATTGTTGACATTAGTCTTATTAATTCATTATAAAATTAGATATATGTAGCCAATATATTATATATAAATTCAAAAAATATCAATTATACAAATTCAAAAGATAACTCTTTTCATACTCTGCTTAAAAAAAAGAAAATTAATTATGTTTTGAAGATTTTATCTATAACTATGGCCATAGGACTTGTAAATCTTGACATTTTTCATCTCATGAATCATTTCATTTAGAGTCAGTGTATACTCTAAATGAAATTCCTCTTCTGATAGAAAAATAAAAACCAATTTGCAACAAACCAACAAGAAATATGTGTACTTAGTCTACTTCATTAGTTTCATTTTAAGATTAAAATAAAAAATATTTTTAATCAAGACTTTATTTTATGTGTACTTGAAACTTGTACCACATGATCTCTGTATTTATGAATCTTAATGTGACTTACTGAATCTGCATTTTTCAAAGTGAACCATAACACAAGCTGATATGATATAAAACTTTATAATGAATAAAACTGTGTTTTAGTAACAAAAATAGACATCTCTAACAACTGACACAACTTAAAAATGACAAGATTGACTAAATTATTGCAAAAGAAATGTATTAATTAAGGGAAAAGGGAGATTCAACAAAGCACAGATTAGAAATGGCTACTTTAAAAAGTTTCCCTTTTCTATCTAAATAAGTTGAAGTTTCTCAATAAACTGTTTATAATTATAAAGCCTATAGCTATACAATAAGAATTAGATTATCATGTTTACTTAGGTCAATAATTTAGGGGAATCTTGGTTTAAATTATACTAAGCAAATTAAGGGTGAAGGAAGGCCTCAAATCCTTAGAAAAAGAAATAAAATAAAGTATCCATTTGTGTCACATTCTAATGATTATCTTATTTTTATGTGTATGTGAGTATGACAGATATTATAAAGAGTTCTTTTGCTATAACTTGAGAGGCAAATAAGATTTCTTTGCTAAGCAGCAAAAACCTAAGCATATTTCTCTTTTATGTTGAGTCTTAGAATAGCAATCTCTTCAGAGACTGGTTGTCTGAAATTCTCTCTTGCATGACCGTTCAGGCTTAACCATAATCCAGCCAAAGCAGAGTCATTGATTGACACCAGGCACTGGGGCAGACAGGTGAATTTCTCTGGTTTAAAGTTTAATGGAACAGATCTTTTGATCTCTGATTCTGTAAGGAATCTGCAGTTCATTTTCTCCGGCAGGTTTCCTTGGTGCTAGTCCTTTGTCACATACAGATCTCATTTTCATGATTAGAATGTAATTTTGTGAGGTCAACATTTCTAATCTAATACAGAGATTTATATTCATGCTTTACAGGAGGATAACGTGATCACTGTCATTTTCAAAGGTGCTTACTGTATCTATCCACTACTAATGTGACACAGGTTCTGCTAAGATCTAAAGATGTGCACGATGTCTTATATGAAAATAAGCTAGATAGTAATCCTGTAATTCAACATTTACTATCCTATTTCTTTTTTTTAATTTATAATTCCATTTTATTTCTTTCTTTTTAATTAAATAATTTTATTTTTTAATGGGGTGACATCAATAATCAATAAATCAGGATATATATATTCAAAGATAACAAGTCCAGGTTATCTTGTCATTCACTTATGTTGCATACCCATCACCCAAAGTCAGATTGTCCTCTGTCACCTTCTATCTAGTTTTCTTTGTGCATAGAACTATCCCCTGTTTTTGAATAGTCCAGTCTTTTTCCTGACTCTACAAACTCCAAGCAATATCTGAATGAGTGGAGAGAAAAATATAGCAAGTCACATTTTCCACTATATAACTCATTTTGTAGTTCTAGTTTTGTCTCCAGGATGAAACCGTAAGATTCGTAAAAGCCAGTTGAAGCTTATTGAGGTCTCTTCTTGACTATTCTAGAGTTATGTGCATAAGTGCATGCAAATGCATATATATACACATGTGCCTAATCCTGAGGCAGGCTACACAGCTTTGTCTTTGGTTATTCGCGGTCCACTCATGTTCAGAATGGCTCACTCAAAGAATAAGACTTGCAAGGCACACACATATACACACGTACCTCTTCCTGAGGCCGGCTAGATTGCTTTGTCTTTGGTTATTCATGGTCCACTCATGTACAGAATGACTTACTCAAAGAATAAAACTTGCGAGGTGAAAAAATATGAACAGCCAGTTTTTCACTACATTTTCTTCTATATAGGATATTTTTATAACAATCTATTCTCCCAAGTCTTTGCCAGCAAACTGAGAAAAAAGGTACATTTGGGTACTTTTCCAAATTTTAATTATATTCTAATTACATAGTTTTTAATAGAAAAATTTAATAAAATTGCTATAAAATATAGTGTAACATTTTAAAACATCAATTCCTCCCTAAGCATCATCTATTAGATTCCTTTTCTTAAAATGTGTGGTAATTTTTTTTACCAAAATTGATCATGTACTTGTTCTAAGAGAGCTTCTGGAGGAGTGCAAACTGTTGATAAGGCCAATAAAGCTGAGCTTTTAAACCTTTTTCATTTCAATTGCATAATCAAAACCTGATGATAGCTCATCGCACACTTTGAGAATGCCATAAGCATTGCAAAGAAAATGAAAATTAGTTCTAAAAGCCTTTCCATTCTCTGTGGCATAAGCAGCTCCTCTCCTGGCTGTACGTGAAAGAGGATCAAACACAAAATGGAAAAAAAAGTACTGTGTGAGTGAAAGCAAAACCCAGAGGAAACTGAAAGCATTGAGGGTTGAAATAGAAGAGTGAACAGCTGTAATTAGCTCTAGTGCTCTATGAAAATAGAAAAACAAAACCACTTCAAAAAACATGAACAGTCGGAATGTCAGCTGAGATAGTGACTACTGCTATAACAAACCTTGGTAAATAGTGATCAAAAGGAAAGTAAAGAAAGCTTGTGGATAAAAGTTTGACATCAATCCCATTGGCTACATATTACATAAATTACCATCTGCAATAAAAGTCATTCTGTTCTATTACTTTTTAGTTAGGGCAACATTTAATACAAAGGTGGCTTTAAATGAAAGGAGAATATCATTACATATCCTCCACTAAACAGTATAGAAGGCAATTTTAACTACCTTCTGTGTTTATAGACATTTTCATTTTAAGAAAATAGTGCAAGCTTAATAAAGATAATGAAAAGGCCTTCTCCCCAATGCTCAGCTTTGATTTTTGTCCTGCTTCAAATGTGGTTTACTTACTCTATGGAACAACCTGACTTTGTGAGAGTATTAAATAAAACCTGTCTTTTGCATTCCTTTTATTTATTGATATTTTAGAGAAAAAGAGATGGAGACATAGAAACATCAATTTGTTGTTCCACTAATTTATGCTTTTATCCGTTGATTCTTCTTGTATGTGCCCAGACAGGAGATTGAATCTGCAACTTTGTCCTATGGGAACAACACTCAAATCAACTGAGCAACCCACAGGCCCTGTATTTCTTATTTGTACATGCTAACAGCTATAACTCTTCCAACATGAAACCATGCATTATCATAAAATGTTTCATATTTGTTACTTTCCTTTAATTTAGTTGAAAATATGCTCAAGCCATGTCAGTAGGAGACAAGTGAATGTGGTGTTGTTGTGGCCCTTAACATGTTTAAGGCAACCGATTTTTTAAAAATAAAATAACTTCCAGATCTGTTTAAGATAGACACAAAGAAAAAAAAAACATTTGAGGACTGCCAATATGTTCATCAGTTTTATTTTGCTACTCACAACATCTACAAAGTTGCTAAATTTTCACCAAAAAGACTAGTTTTCTCATGTATAAACTCCGTGAACAGAATCCTATACATTCTAAGGAAGGGAAAGATTAGAGTGACCCTTTCCATTCTCGAATGCCATTTTGCAATTTTTTAATTGACTAAATAAGGCTGTGGTCATGCTTAAGTCTGAGTCTATGATGGAACTCTGATAGATGAGTAAAGAAAAGTATCTCCTTTTAAGTTGGAGACTATAAATTCCATAACTATTCCCACCCTTTTTCTATTTTTATTCCTTATTCAATATATCTGTTTCCTTGCAGTTTCCCATTAGAATGTTAGAAGCATGAGATAAGAAATGCTTGTTCACTGCCATATTCCCAATACCTAAAACTCATTGGAAATGCTCCACAAATATGTTGTGAATGATTGAATGGAGAAAAATAAAAATTGATAACTTTCCAGAATTATACATGTATTCTCCCTAATTCTTCACTTTCTGAAAACTGCACTCATAAAATCCCCAAATGACTCATAACTATGCATTAGAATGCTTGCCCACCAGTTTTTATTCTTGTCCATCCTTCTGTTGTGCCTCATATAAGTAGCTTTTCTTTCTAAAATGTTATTGAATTCAGTTATATTTCATCTCTTAGTCCTTTTAATTATCTAAAAACTCTTTTCCTTGCCTTTTCTATATGACTCTTCTCATCCTGTATGAACCCAATAAGGAAAGTGCCCACTCCCTTGGCTTTGATATTTATAGCTGTACCAATGACTACAAATATATTTCTTCAAGGATGATTTTGCTCCCCAATTTTTCCCTGTAAGAAACAATATGGTGGGAATTTTCATTTTTTATTGTCCTTTCCAGTTCTCTCTCCAAACCTCTGTATTTTTATTTATAGAGTCAATACTTTTATTTGTATAATTGCTAAGGCCAACAATAATGATTCTCCAAATTTTAATACACACACACACACACACACACACACACACACACAAATGGATCTAAAAACAATCCCTTGCCCCCTTTTCCCTTAACTTAAGATGTAGTGATTAGGCAGTTAACATCTTTATGACTTCCTTGCTTCACTGCTCCCCTCTGTAATGTTTCTAGAACAATCAGAACACTGTTTCACTCATACAATTCTCATGCAGGTTATAAAAGAAGAATTTTTTTTTATTTTTAAATTTTATTTAGAAAATTAACTTTAACAGGGTGAGATTGATCAATAAGTACATAGGTTTCAGTGGAACATTTCTATAGCATTTGAACTGTTGATTATGTTGTATACCAATCACCAAAGTCAAATCATTTTATGTCACCTTATATTTGTTCTTCCTTACATCCTTTCCTCCATCCTCTCCCCCTTCCCCGTTCACTCAAGTCCCTTTTCCCCTTCCCCAAGCTCCCTTCCCACTGGCAACCACTTCACTTTTATCTACGTCCATAAGTCTCAGTTTTATATCCCACCTATGTGTGAAATCATACAGTTCTTAGCTTTCTCTGATTTACTTATTTCATTCAGTATAATGTTCTCAAAGTCCATCCATGTTGTTATAAATGTTGCTACGTTGTTGTTTCTTTTGGCTGAATAGTGTTCTATTGTATATATGTACCACATCTTCTTTATTCAGTTCTCTATCAAGGAACACTGGTTGTTTCTATGTCTTGGCCACTGTGAAAAATGCTGCGATGAACATGGGGGTCTATGCATCTTTACATACCAATGTTTTTGAGTTTTTGGTGTAGATACCCAGTAGAGGATTTGCCAGGTCACATGGTAATTCTATTCTTAATTTTTTGAGGAACCACCATAATTTCTTCCATAATGGTTGTACTAATTTACATTCTCACCAGCAGTGAATGACGGTTTCTTTTTCTCCACAACCTTTCCAACACTTGTTATCTGTCTTGTTGAAAATAGCCAATCTAAAAGGTGAGAGGTGGTATCTCATTACAGTTTTGATTTGCATTTCTGGATAGGCTAGTGAAGATATACATCTCTTCATATACCTGTTGGCCATTTGTATTTCCTTTTGGGAGAAGTGTCAGCAGGTCCTCTCCCCATTTTTTAATTAGATTATTTGCTTGTCTGTTGCTGAGCTTTGTGTGTATTTTGTATTTTGGGATCTTAACCCCTTATCAGAGCTGTTGTTTAAAAATATCATCTCCCATTTAGTGGGCTGCTTATTTGTTTTGTTGTCAGTTTCTTTCGCCGTGCAGGAGATTTTTAGTTTGACCTAATCCCATTCATTTATTTTTGCCTTTCCTTTCCTTGCCATTGGGATCAAATTCACAAATCGTTCTCTATAACCAAGGTTCATGAGTTTAGTACCTATGTTATCTTCTATGCAATTTATTGTTTCAGATATTATGCTTGTGTCTATGATCTATTTTGAATTGATTTGTGTTTGGGGGATAAACTGTAGTCAAGTTTCATTCTTTTGAATGTGCTTTTCTAATTTTCCCAGCACCATTTATTGAAGAGGTTTTGTTTTTTTTTTTCCATTGTGTGTTTTTGGCTCCTTTGTCAAAGATTTGTCCATACGTAAGTGGCTTTATTTCTGGGCTCTTAATTGTGTTCCATAGTTCTATATGTCATTTTTGTTTGTTTGTTTTGGTTTTTTGTTGTTGTTGTTTTTTGCCAACACCACACTGTTTTGGTTATAATGCTCCATAGTATAATTTGAAGTCAGATAGTGTGATACCTCCAGCTTTATTCTTTTTCCTCAGGAATGCTTTGGCTATTCGAGGTTTTTTATGGTTCCGTATGAACCTAGTAATTTTTTGTTCTATTTCTTTAAAGAATGACATTGAGATTTTGATGGCAATTACATTCAATTTGTAAATTGCTTTGAGTAATATTGCCTTTTTAACTATGTTGATTCTTCCAGTTCATTAACATGGAATATTTTTTCATTTTATTGTGTTTTTTTCAATTTCTTTTAATAATGCTTTGTAGTTTTCAGTATATAGGGCCTTCACAATCTTTGTTAAGTTTATTTCTAAGTACTTTATTTTTTTGTTGTTGTTGCAATTGTAAAAGGAATTATTCTTCTTTTCTTTTTTTTTTTTTTTTTGAGTTCATTTTCCAAAGTATCATTGTTGGCATATAGAGAGGCAGTAAAATTTTGTATATTGATTTTGTATCCTATGACTTTACTGTATTAGTTTATTGTTTCTAATAGTTTTTTGTTGGAGTCTTTGGTGTTTTCTATATACAGGATCATGTCATCTGCAAAAAGTAATACCTTTACTTCTTCTTTTCTAATATAAATTTCTTTTATTTCTTTCTCTTGCTTGATCACTCTTGCTAAAACTTGCAGAACTATGTTGAATAAGAGTGGAGAGAGTGGAGAGCCTTGTCTCATTCCTGATTTTAGAGGAAAAGCCTTCATTTTTTCACATATGGCCTTTATTATGTTGAGGTACTTTCTTTCTATTCCAATTTTATTGAGTGTTTTAAACATAAAGGAATTGTATCCAATCAAATGCCTTTTTTACATCTATTGATAGAACCATACAGTTTTTGTTCTTTGTTTTGTTGATGTGGTATATTACATTGATAGATTTCCTTATGTTGAACCATCCATGTGCTACTGGAATGAATCTTATTTTATTGTGATATATTTTATTTTTTAATGTGTTGTTATATTTAATTTTCTTATATTTTGTTAAGAATTTTTGCATCTGTATTCATTAGAGATATTGGTTTGTAGTTTTGTTTTTTTGTATTGTCCTTGCCAGGTTTGTGTATGAGGATTATGTTGGCCTCATAAAATATGTTACTTCTTTTATTTTTTTGAAAGACTTTGAGAAGGATAGGTTACCAAAAATTTGAATGTTGGGTAGAATACACTAGTGTAACCATCTGGCCTTGGACTTTTGTTTTTATGGAGGTTTTTGATAGTTGTTTCTATTTTCTCCCTGCTAATAGATCTGTTTAGGTTTTTTACTTCTTCATGGCTCAGTCAAGGAAGATTGTATAGTTCTAGGAATTCATCCATTTCTTCTAGGTTGTTGAATTTGGTGGCATATAGTCTTTCATAATATTCTACTATGATCTTGTCTATATCTATGATGTCTGTGGTAATTTCTCTTCTTTCAGTTTGAATTTTATTTATATGAGTCCTTCTTTTTTCCTTAGTAAGTCTAGCCAGTGGTTGTCAATTTTATTGCTCTTTTCAAAGAACCAGCTCTTTGTTATATTAATTTTTTATATATTTTTTGTTCTCTATTTTATTTAATTCTACTCTAAGTTTTACTATTTCTTTTCTTCTGCTGATTTTGGATTGCCTTTGCTTTTTGTTTGTTTGTTTGTTTAATGTGTGATGTTGGATTGTTTAGTTAAGATCTCTCTCATTTCTTGATATAAACCTGTAATGATATAATTATCCCTCTTATTACTGCTTTCACTGCATACCAGAAATTTTGATATGGCATGTCATCACTCATTTGTCTGTGTATATCTTTTGATCTCTGCTTTCATTCCTTCTTTGACCTAGTCATTTTTTAGAACTATGTTGTTTAATTTCCACATTTTTGTAGTTTTCTTTACTACCTCTTTACAGTTGAATTCTAATTTCAACAGCTTGAGATCAGAAAATATGTGTGGTATAATTTTCACCTTTCTGAATTTGTTAATGTTAGTTTTGTGGTCTATCCTTGAGAATGTTACATGCACACTGGAGAAGTATAATCTAATGTTTTGGTATGTCTCCTGAACATCTATTATGTCCATTTGATCCAGAGTGTCATTTAAGGCCTGTATTTTTTTTATTGATTTTCTGTTTAGATAATCTATCTAAACCCATATGTTGAAATCTCGAAGTATGATTGTGTTATTTTTTGCTTCTGTTTTTAGATCAGTTAGTAGATGTCTTTTATATTTTGGTGCTCCCTGGTTTGGTGCATATATATTAAGAAGTACTATGCCTTCTTGATACAGTGTCCCTTTTATCATTATGAAATGTCCTTCTTTGTCTCTGGTTACCTTTGTTGTATTAAAGTCAGCATTGTCAGATATGAGTATGGCTACACCTGCTTTTCTTTAGATATTATTTGCTTGGAGAAGCATTTTCCAACCTTTTACTTTGAATCAACTTTTATCCTTGCAGCTTAGATGTATCTCTTGAAGGCAGCATATGGTTGGGTTTTGCTTTTAACCCAATCTGCTACTCTGTGCCTTTTTGTTGAGTTCAGTCCATTTACATTTAGGGTAATTATTGATACTTGATGGTTTTCTATAGCCTTTTTATGTTTTGTTTTTTGGTAGCTATGTGTCTTGTTTGGTTCTTCTCTTTTCTCTTTCTTTCAGTTGTTTTTGTTTAGTGGTACTCCATACTTAAAAATATACTTTCTGATTAGATAATAGACATAGAAATTAATTTCTTATAACGTTCTCCTGCTCTCATCTTCTAAAATTTCTGTTCAGAAGAATGAAGAACTAGTGTTCCCTCTGGATCTACATTGCTGACACAGGTTTCAATGCCTATAATAAACAAGATCCCAACCTCCTTTAAGAGTTTTCTCACTAATATCCTTCAGGAATTGTCATCTGTAGTTTACCCAATCGACTGAATTGTGTTTTTCTTTTTACATCTTTACTAATACACCTTTGTTGGAAAGTTTCCCAGTAATTTACAGTTATTCAAATTTTACTTATTTTTCAAGAGACAGTTCAAATAGATATAATTGCCATCATGACCTCCATTTAAAAACAAAACAAAAAAACCTTAACTGACAGAGGTGTAAATACTATTCTTTTTTAGTTTCATAGCATGATTTTATTACTTAATAAAGGTCTATAATTTACTAGAGTTGCTATTTAACTTAAGAAGAGATTACATACTAAGAAACCCATTGTAAATAGAAAATATAGTAAGTAAAAAATACATTCAATACACCTACCCTACTGAGCATTATAGCGTAGCATAGCCTGTCTCAGAACACTTACATTAACTGACAGTTGGAAAATTATCTTAAACTTCATCTAAAAAGTAATGGTCTGTCTCAACAGAAGCAGGAGACACAGATGGGCATTCTGTAGATATGACGGAAAGCGAAAAGACAAAAGACAATATCAAAAAAATGTTGGCAACACAGTACCTGTGGAGCACTAGTTGTTTACCCTCATTATGACCAGGCTAACTGGGTGCTGTGGTCCACTGCTCCTGGCCAGCATACTGAGAGAATGTGGTACTCATATGGCTAGTTGTGGAAAATATAAAAATTCAAAATTTGAAATATGGTTTCAACTGAATACATATCACTTTCACATCATTGTAAAGTTGAAACATTGTAAGTCAAACAATTATAACAGGATGACCATCTGTACTTGGATCATGATTCATCTTTTCCTTAGTGTCTGCCTTCTGTTTTTTTTTTTTATTATTAATATTATTAAGTGAGAGGTTAGGAGGCAAACACAGACTCCCACATGCATGCCAACTGGGATCAGCCAGGAAAACCCAATACTTTGCCCATCTGGGGCCACTGCTTTATTGCTCAGCAACCAAGCTCTTTTGGCATCTGAGGCGAGACCATGGAGCCATCCTCAGTGCCCAGGGCCACTTTGCTCAAATCATTTTGAGCCATGGCTGCAGTAAGGGAGGAAACAGAAAGAGAGAGAGAAAGAAGGGGGATGGGAAGGGGTGAAGTAGCAGATGCTTACTTCTCTTGTGTGCCTTGACTGGGAATCAAACCAGTGACTCTCTATCACTGAGACAACTGGCCAAGTGCTTTACACCAGCCAGGATTTGTTTTCTGCCTTTTACTACAGCAACATTCTTTAAAAGCAGAACCTGCACATTCCTAGTCTGTTTATTTTTCTCAATGCCTTGTACATAGTAAAGTATATGTTCAATTAACTTAGATTATTATTAGTAAGTTGAAAGAAAATAATCTATCAATTATCTTATTTAATTAAATGGTAAAACATAAGTTGAGTCCTTCATGTAGAATTTAGGCATTAAAAAATGAGTTGTGGCCCTGGCCGGTTGGCTCAGTGGTAGATCATCGGCCTGGCATGCAGGAGTCCTGGATTTGATTCCTGGACAGGGCACACAGGAGAAGTGCCCATCTGCTTTTCCACCCCTCCCCCTCTCCTTCCTCTCTGTCTTTCTCTTCCCCTCCCTCAGCCAAGGCTCCATTGGAGCAAAGTTGGCCCGGGCGCTGAGGATGGCTCCATAGCCTCCACCTCAGGCGCTAGAATGTCTCTAATTGCAACAGAGCGATGCCCCAGATGGGCAAGCATCGCCCCCTGGCGGGCTTGCCAGGTGGATCCCAGTCGGGCACATGCGGGAGTCTGTCTGACTGCCTTCCTGTTTCCAACTTCAGAAAAATGCAAAAAAAAAAAAAAATGAGTTGGATACATAAGCATAGGAAAACAAGACTCTAACCTCTATGATACACAATCTAGAGGGGAAAAATTGCATAACTTTCTTATTCTTTTGGTGTATGCATTATCATATGATTCCTACTCCAGGTCTCTGCTCTTCAACATTTTTTTTAATTTCTTAGTAAGATTTCTGAGTAATTGCTCAAGAAATTATATTTAGAGCTTTCAATTTTTAACATTCCCAATGAAACTGAACTATTTACTAACTTCTAGAATTTCTAAAATTATTTATATAATTAATTTTCTTCTAAAATCATTGCATTTTAAATTTCCTGATATAATTTAGTGACATGTACACCATATACAAGAAATATCATTCCCTACAAATCAACTATGCTGAACCTATTTTTCCAGTATATATGGAAGCATCTAGTAGCAATGCTGGTGATCTATGGAAGTGATGCCTTCAAGATCTACCTTAACCCCAAACAGGAACTTAAATAATGACTCAAGCAGCAAAATTGGATTTCATTTATCTTTTCCAGCTGTCAAGGCTAAATGTTCAACATGATTAGTTCAGATTTCCCTCTGTTAGCATTAGAAATCAGAAAGTTCTAGTTTCCTTCATATAAACAGGTCACTTGATGTACAGTTTCTCATTAAAATATTACCTATACAAAAAAAAAGTCATAGAATTTTACCTACATGTAAGTCTGAGCAAGTACCTGCAACAAGACACTACATTACTGATTTTTAGAAAAAGAGTTCACATGTTTTACAAGACTTTACTATATAAAATACACTAAAAATTACAGAAATTCCTAATATACAAACACAGTATTTTCCAAATGTAATATGCAAAATTGTATTAATATTTCAAATTGCTTGTGAAAATTAAACATTTGGCAAACATCTCAAGTATTTTTAAGATTGAATAAACATTAATTAGCATTTAAATTCTTGTGAATTTATATAAATATTCCCACACAAGCTAAAAATAAATAAAGGAAAGAATGAACAGAAACATTATAAATATATACATCGACATACTTATTTAGAAATTTTGACATACATGTCTTAAGCTGATATATATATATATATATATATATATATATATATCCAGAAGGATATGAACTTGAACAGTACAATTAGAAATCAATAATAAAATAATTTAAATTTTTAAAAATATTTGAAAATTGAATAATACACTTCTCAGTAACCAAAATGGAAATTAAAAGTTTGAACTTTAGTAATAATGAAAATATAACTCATTAAAACATTTGGAATACAGATAAAGTAGTCTTTAGAACAAAATTTATAACAATATTCTAACTGGAAATCAATGATATAAGTATTTCAAAAAGCTAGAAAAAATATTAAATTAAAATAAGAGAATAAAAGAGAAGGAAATAATAGCAAATATCAATGGAATTGAAAAGAGACATATAATAGAGAAATTTCAGAGGCTAATGTTGTTTTTTTTAAATGACTAATACAGTTGATAAACTTCTACCAATATGAATTAAGAAAAAGAGTAAGCATCATTAACAACAGAAATGAAAAGGATACATTACAGATTTTACAGACATTAAAAAGGCAATGAAAGTACATTATAAACAAATTCTTGCTAATAAAATTTTAAAATATACAAATTTCTTTAAAACAAATTTAAATTTAAAGATTGACACAAGAATAAACATAAAATCGAACTAGCTAATATATTTTAAATGTATTTATAAATAGAAGTCTTCCCATGAATTTTTTTTTCTCAAAGAAGAATCAAATATTTTATAAAATCAATCCAACCCTAAGAACAAAAGATGGTATGGCTTTAATAAGAAAAAAAATTAGCCCTAACTGGCTAACTCAGTTGGTTAGTACATCATTTTAAAACATGGAGGTTGCTGGTTTGATCCCTGGTCAGGGCACATACAGGAACAGCTCTCTCTATCTCCCTTCCTATCTTACTGAAATCAGTTAATTAAAAAAAAAAGGAAAAGAAAAAGAAAGAAAGGAAGAAAGAAAAATTACATGCCAAGCATTTCCATGATTATAGAAGCAAAAATTCTACCCACCATTATACAAAACTGAATCTATCAGAATAGAAAGTTTTGAAGCTGTAAGACCCAGTAGAGTTTATTTTAGAAACAATTTGATTTAATATATGACAATCAATGTCATTAACTATGTTACTCAGGAAAAATAATAACACCATTACAATACATTCAGGAAAAAAATATTTGAAAAAATTTAAAATTGACTCATCAAAATGTTTTGTTTTGCTCCATTTCACAGGATAGTAATATAATGAAACTTCTAATTCTACCCCTCAAAAAAATAAAAACAGTTTTTATAGCCATAACAGTCATTGCAATTTATGGATTGTTATTTAAAATCCATAACTTTTAAAAGATATTATAATAAAGATTCAGTAGAACATTTAAGCTTAGCTATTTTGCTAAATAATTTATATTGAAATGTATAAAGTATTCACAAATAGAGCAGGATAATTATTTTTCGTGAAAGAAATGAATAACATTGTATATCACTATATTTTTAAAAGATATTTTCATAATAGTCCATTTTCAACAAACTTGTATAGAAGTTCAAAAACCATTAAGATATTTATTTTAGAAAATGAAGTTTCAACATTTCAAATAACTCTTCAAATAATTTTACTCTTCAAATAATGTGCTATTTTTCCACATTTCTCATTTAGTGATTAAAAATTGAACATCCCATATTTCCTCTTTTTTGCATCTTATATTCAACTTCAATTATTTTCAAATATTTCTATTTCTTTGAAAGTTCACTTAAGTTAAACATACTTCCACTATTAAAAAATTTATTCATCATTGTAATGTGTATTACAAAGTCTTTAGAAACTGCTAATTTATAATCCTTTAGATGTTTTGAGTTTTACTGAAATATAATATGTAGACTCAATAAAATAATAAAAATTGAAAATATATTAAAGAAAATAAATCAATATAATTTCAAATTTAATAATTTATGGAAAAAGAATTTACTGTTGTCACATGAACTCAAACTTCATTTTAAATAAACTTTAAGAATATAATATCTATTTTTATATCAAGTTTTCTTAATTATTTTCTAAATCCTCATAAGACATAGTAATCAACTAATGCATAGCAAATAAAGTTCAACTCATCTCTAACATACATCATAAAATTTCAGATCAAAGAAGACATTATGGAAATTTTACAATTATATATGTGGAATCAAGCAATATTCAGGCATCAGAAATGCATTTTTGACTAAAAAGAATCTTCCATGTGTCACTAGCAGAAAAAAGAAATGAGATGAATGTCTTAATTTTTATGCTTATTGATTGCTAAGATATAACAACAAGGGGCTAAAAATTCAATGAAAACAAAGAAAAATGCCAGTGGAACACTGACTGAAACAGGTATCATATAGTTATGGTGTAATCCTCTTCATGCCATAAAACTAATACTTTTACCACTTTGTTACTGAAAAATGTTTGCATGTTATCTTGGAAAGTTTCCAAACAAAACAAGAATTTACTTTATATAATCTGATGTGTAGTCAAATTTCTTAGAACATAATTATGCTGTAAAAACTTTCAAAGTTTTAATCATTTAGGAACTTATTTTACCCTTTAACATTGTGTCAGCCAATATCTTAACAACTTTTAGGACCTCCTACAGAAAATATATGCATCTTGGTCTCAGTGGCACTGGGTTTGCCTTATCCAAATTGTCCCAATATTATTTATCCATTAATTATGTCTTTTCATTGTTTGAAAGCCTTGAGTTTATCGTATAATATTCTACTATACAATTTAAGAAATTAACAATTAATTAATAATTGTATATATAATTAAATATTTGTTGAAAAAATAAATGAATAAATAAGCAAATTTTATATTAAATTCTCACATACGCTTGTGTTTGCTATTAGATCTTTTTCTCTTCCATGACATACCTTTTATATACAAAATATCATATATATATATATACTAAAAATTCTATGTATGAATAAAAAAATGAGTAGATAAATCTTACTTTCAGAGAGATAATAAATTACTCATTATAACTAATATGCAGATAAAATACAACAAAATTGTAACATGGTTTAATCTATGACAATTTGCTTACAAATAAACAAATAAATAGAGTTACTGCCTTGTTAATATCTGTTTGCCTTAGAAAACCTGTGCACACCTTGGATATTTGTCATTAGCTGTTTCAGAATAACACAGTGGTCCTCCTTTGAATATCCTACAACCCAAGTGCCAAGAACAAGACATCAACTACCTGAGGTTAAAGTATAAAGATACAATATGTTACTTCACTAAAGGACAAAATGCAGAGTCAAGCACTGATCTTCTCAGAGTGGAATCCTTACAGACATCCAACTAAAGTCTGCGCGGAAACTAGAGAGAAAATCAATATTTCACCACTGAGTATTTTTAGAGTTTAAAATTATAGGACACAGAAGGCTCTGACAGAGAGCAAGTAAATGGTGCCCAGTGTGTGTGTGTCTGAAATGTCTAAAACTGTTTCCCTTGACAGAGCCATAGAAGAGGTTATCCAGAGTAGCCAGCTTATAACTGTTTTTAAATTGCCTTTCTTCAGATTTGTACCCAGAAACAAAATGTTTTATCCTGCATAGGCAATGTCTACTAAAAATTATGGGTTTGCATAGTTTCATTTTTAAAAATCATTTTTAATTACATGCAATGTCTGTTACTTATAAAATAATTATAAAATGCAAATTGGTTCAAAAAAAACATTGAACATTATTTAAATAGCCAGAAATAATCACAGGTAATAAAACCGGTGCTTCAATGAATTCAAGTACATTACTTCAGAAAATGGACTGAAAACGTCAACTGTAGGAGATGAATGTAATTATTGTAATTTTTGAAATTTATTTTATTATATTCCTAACTTCTGATCAAGATGGAGTGCTGAGAGTAAAGGTCTTAATATTTAAGGTCAAATCATCATCAGAAAAGTTAAAATAATTTACTTTTTCTATCTGCACCAGGAATTATCATTATATTATTAATTTATATTTTTTTACTATTTTGGCTAAATACATGTATGTTGCTGGTTATTCTTATTTATTTATTTTTTTGTGAATTGTCTGTAACTCTAGTGATAGATTATAGTCTCTGTATGTGAATCCACCTGATGCCATGTGATTATTCAGGTCCTCCTGCAAAAGTATATGCATCTCTACCTCATTGGCATTGAGATTGGTTTACCTACTGTGTATTGTATATATGTTTAATTTTTATATATTATGACATTTAACATCTTAAAAAACTTTTTGGCTAAAAAAAGAAAAGTTCTTTTTGAGGATAATTAATTGTTTTTTGGGGGGGATGGGTAGAAGGCTTAAACAATAAACATTAATTTCTCACAGTTCTAGAAACTAAAAAAGTTGAAGATCAGGCACCAGCATTTCTGACCTCTCATGAGAACTTATTCCATGGTTAGCAGACAACTACCTTCTCTTTATAGCTTGACATGGTGGAGAGCAGATAGAGAGGAAGTAAGCTCTCTCATGTTTCATTTTATATAGACACTAATCCCATTAATGGGGACTCCACCCTCATACCCTAATTACCTTCCAGAAGTCCCACTTCCAAATAGTATCACATTGATGATTAAGACATACATATGAGTTGGGAATGGCTGCAAGTATTCAGGCATTAATAGCCTAATGCAGTCTCTTTTTTCACTTGATTTTTTTTGGTAAATGCATATCTCATCTAACAGATATTTTTGAAGACTTTTCCTCAATTTCTCCATTCTCTAGACTCAAAATTGATAAAGATGAAAGTACTCTCATATTCAAAATATGCTGACAAATTCTGAGAGATGACAAAGCAGGAAACCTGCATTTAATACACAAACTACGCCATCTAGGGCCATACCTCTCCTATCTGGCCCTTGCACACTCTTTGCACAGAATCTTAGAATTTAAAATATAAAAACTGAAAGAAAAATTATCCCCCTCTTCTTTTTTCTAGCATAATACACATTAAACTTAATAAAAAGTCTTCTATTTTAAAAAAGAATCATTTAAGAAATTAAAATGTCACTAGACAAAAAGTAGAAATTAAATATAAATTCCAATAAATGTCTTTTCTGGTTGATTCAATATCATTCATTGAATAATGTGAGTACATCAGAGTTTTCAAATATTCTTTTATTATGCCATAGGATGAAAATGAAAGAACTTAGAAATATGTATTATACAAAGACTCTAGGTACTACTTCAGAATCTGATCTCAATATACATTATAAGAATATATATTATTATGATAAAATATGTACTTTTCTAAAATATATGCATATTTAACATATAACCAACAAATCTAAAAAATAATAATGAATAACTGTAAGTGCAGTGGATAATTAGGTGAGAAACAAATACAGTATTTTCTTCTATCTGACATATATTTGATCTTATTGCACATGAAGAAAAATAAATATTCCCAAGTCCTTCCCATAGGCTTCTCTGTGAATTGTAATTAATTTCTTAACTACCGTGAGACACATGGCTACTCATAAAGCACCTTAGTTATCCAATTAAAGATCTGACTGCTTAGTTTTACACTGGCTTATCTCAGCCTCCTTTAGAAATAAACATTGTGTTTTGTTGGTCTCATGTTGACCTCCACAGTTCTGAATAGTTATCTGGATACTCTAGGAAAATTTTATTCTAGACTTTGCTTGAAAGAAACAATACCCCTGCATAGAGATGTGGATAAAATACTAGTTGCTTGTCTTAAGTTTCACTGAGTGTATGAAGAGAGACACAGTGAGAGTGAATTTGAAATGGTAAGTTCAAATTAATCACTGGAAGATCTCAAACCTTTTTGAATCGTGTGTTTATAGATGATAAAAATAGTGGGCTGTGTACCTGTACTCATTGATCTTGACTCTTGCTTTCCATATAATAGCCTACCTGAGGTGGGCTTGTTGTGAGTTATTGCATGGTAAAGATGTATCTGTGTTTATAGAACTTGGATCCCTAAAAGCTTGGGAAATGTGACCGCTGTCCCAATAAGCATGGAACCCTACAAGGCTAAGGGAATATTTAGATCCATATCTCAAGTCACAACTATTCCGGTTTATTTATAAGAAAAGGTGATAAGAAGAGCTTATTATCATCATCTTTCTTCTTGATACCTTATACCTAGATGTTTATCCTACATTCTAAACTGATTAAAGGCCCTGGCAGGTTGGCTCAGTGGTAGAGCGTCGGCCTGGCGTGCAGGGGACACGGGTTCGATTCCCGGCCAGGGCACATAGGAGAAGCGCCCATTTGCTTCTCCACCCCCCCCCCCCTCCTTCCTCTCTGTCTCTCTCTTCCCCTCCCGCAGCCAAGGCTCCATTGGAGCAAAGATGGCTCCTTGGCCTCTGCCTCAGGCGCTAGAGTGGCTCTGGTTGCGGCAGAGCGATGCCCCGGAGGGGCAGAGCTTCGCCCCTGGTGGGCGTGCCGGGTGGATCCCGGTCGGGCGCATGCGGGAGTCTGTCTGACTGTCTCTCCCCGTTTCCAACTTCAGAAAGATACAAAAATAAATAAATAAATAAAAAATAAACTGATTAAAAATATGACCACTCTAGAGCATAATTATTATGTGGTGACTGGTTTCACATGTCTTGGAAATTTCCAGCAGTTCCCATTTTTTTTCTTTTTCTTTTCTGTTTTATTTTTCTCCCCAAATACCAAACAAAATCCATGTACACCCATATGTTTTCTTTCTCAGCTTTGTGAGAGCCAATTTTCCTCGAAATAAATTGTGAGATTATAGTCTAGGAACAAAGAAAAAAAGAGGGGAGGCTGTACAATTATTACTCCCTAGTTGCCTCAATCGCTATGATCACAGCAGTTAGCGAACTACTACAAAGAAAGGAAAACTATGACATAGGCAAGTACAGTCTCTTCTTTTCTTTAGAGAGGAAATGACAGTTTCATTGACCTCAGCTCACCTACTAGGACAACTCAAGGTACTGAAAGTCTAAATATCCCAAAGCAATACTAGTTCTTCATTTCTCTGAATAGAAATAAAAACGCCAATTTTAGAAGATTAGTTCAGGAGAACATTACAGGAAACAATCTACTGTGTCTTTTACCTTAAAAAAAAAAAAAAGCCTGAATCTGTCTCAGAAATAAAGCCACTGAAGTAGAAAGTTCTGTCGCTTCATTTTTAAAAGATAAAATGAGAGACTTCTCATTCTTTTATACCTAGCATCATATGGGATTTGCTTTTGTGATCCATAGTAAGTTAGTGACCTCTTTCTTGCTAGTCCATCTTATTTGCCACACTAATGTTCTCTGCATTAATAAAAGGAAGTGAATAAAAGATATTCTTTCTTGTCAGAAATGAATTATGACATTATATATTGAAGTATGAAATACACAATGTAAATTGTTCTATAATAGTAATTTGGCAGAATTGATTTTGTTATTATTCTTTTCCTGAGTTAATGACCATAAAGTGCTCTTCAGCAGTAATGACTATTTCTCGTAAATCTTGAATATGGAAGGTGTTCAATAATGTTTTCAAGTGAATTCATAGATGTGTATGACAGTCATATTCCAACATGAATATTTCCATAAAAGCATATTTCAGATGATGTTATGAGATGAAGACAATGAGCGGATATTATTTGCAGTTCAAGGAATCTCTAATGGCTATTGAAGAAAGATATTGTGAGCATATTAAAATTTTCTTTAGAATATGCAATTTAGCCCTGGCCAGTTGGCTCAGTGGTAGAGCGTTGGCCTGGCGTGCAGAAGTCCCGGGTTCGATTCCCGGCCAGGGCACATAGGAGAAGTGCCCATCTGGTTCTCCACCCCTCCCCCTCTCCTTCCTCTCCGTCTCTTTCTTCCCCTCCCGCAGCCAAGACTCCATTGGAGCAAAGTTGGCCCAGGCGCTGAGGATGGCTCTGGTTGTAACAGAGCGACACCCCAGATGGGCAAAACATCGCCCCCTGGTGGGCGTGCAGGGTGGATCCCGGTTGGGTACATGTGGGAGTCTGTCTGACTGCTTCCCCGTTTCCAGCTTCAGAAAAATACAAAAAAAAAAAAAAAAAAAGAATATGCAATTTGTAGTAATTCTACTAGAAACATTAATGGTTAAACCTCTGTGTGTCAGAGGCTGCTGGTTGATTAGAACACATTTTCTCTTCTTTCTAAGCCATAGCTAGACCACATTCTTTCAATCCCATTAAAATAAGATATGACCACGTGACTGACCTCTATTCAATGTACTGAGAGTGGAAATGATGTGTACTACCTCCTTACCTGGCCAGACACATTTCCTATGTGTGATGCTCCATGCTCTTTCTCTATTGCGAGTGAGAAGAGCAGAATCACAAGACAGAGGAGCTGAGACACAGAATAATCACATGGATAGGTGTTTATTAAGAATCACTATTTAGCCTGACCTGTGGTGGCACAGTGGATAAAGCGTCGACCTGGAAATGCTGAGGTCGCCGGTTCAAAACCCAGGGCTTGCCTGGTCAAGGCACATATGGGAGTTGATGCTTCCAGCTCCTCCCCACCTTCTCTCTCTGTCTCTCTCTCTCCTCTCTCTCCCTCTCTCTCCTCTCTAAAATGAATAAATTTAAAAAAATTAAAAAAAAAAAAAAAAAAAAAAGAATCACTATTTAGGCCCTGGCCGGTTGGCTCAGTGGTAGAGCGTCAGCCTAGAGTGCAGAAGTTCCGGGTTCGATTCCCGGCCAGGGCACACAGGAGAAGCGCCCAGCTGCTTTTCCACCCCTCCCCCTCTCCTTTCTCTCTGTCTCTCTCTTCCCCTCCGGCAGCGAGGCTCCATTGGAGCAAGGATGGCCCAGGTGCTGGGGATGGCTCCTTGGCCTCTGCCCCAGGTGCTAGAGTGGCTCTGGTCTCGGCAGAGCAATGCCCCGGAGGGGCAGAGCATCACCCCCTGGTGGGCAGAGTGTCGCCCCCTGGTGGGCGTGCTGGGTGGATCCCGGTCGGGTGCATGCGGGAGTCTGTCTGACTGTCTCTCCTCATTTCCAGCTTCAGAAAATTACAAAAAATAAAATAAAAATAAAGAATCACTATTTAGAAGTTTATGTGAGCAGTAAATAATTTGCTGGGGTTTGTTTTTTTTTTTTGTTTTTTTTTTTTTTGCATTTTTCTGAAGCTGGAAACAGGGAGAGACAGTCAGACAGACTCCCGCATGCACCCGACCGGGATCCACCC
This sequence comes from Saccopteryx bilineata, assembly GCF_036850765.1. Classification (NCBI taxonomy): domain Eukaryota; kingdom Metazoa; phylum Chordata; class Mammalia; order Chiroptera; family Emballonuridae; genus Saccopteryx; species Saccopteryx bilineata. The sequence goes on along the minus strand of NC_089495.1, from coordinate 59,576,981 downwards.
AGCACGCCCACCAGGGGGCGACGCTCTGCCCATCCTGGGTGTCGCCATGTTGCGACCAGAGCCACTCTAGCGCCTGAGGCAGAGGCCACAGAGCCATCCCCAGTGCCTGGGCCATCTTTGTTCCAATGGAGCCTTGGCTGCGGGAGGGGAAGAGAGAGACAGAGAGGAAGGCGTGGCAGAGGGGTGGAGAAGCAAATGGGCGCTTCTCCTGTGTGCCCGGGACAGGAATCGAACCCGGGTCCTCCGCACGCTAGGCCGATGCTCTACTGCTGAGCCAACCGGCCAGGGCCAATTTGCTGGTTTTTTTAAAAAAAAGATTAAAAGAAGTTTCACATCAAATATGACTGACTAATCTTGCAGACCTGTCTCCTTACAGATAAAAACTATAAACTTCTAGGTCCTGGCCAGCTGGTTCAGTGTTTGAGCATCTACTCTGACATATGGAAGTCCCAGGTTCAATTCTCAACCAGAGCACACAGGAGAAGGACCCATCTGCTTCTCCACTCTTCCCCTCTCCTTTCTCCATATCTCTCTCTTCCCCACTCGCAATCAAGGCTCCACTGGAGAAAAGTTGGTCCAGGCACTGAGACCATGGCTCCATAGCCTCCACCTCAGGTGCTAGAATGGCTCCAGTTGCAATGGAGCAATGCCCCAGATTGGCAGAACACTGCCCCCTGGTGGGCTAGCTGGGTGGATCCTGGTAGGGCGCATGCAAGAGTCTGACTCTCTACCTCCCTGCTTCTCACTTCAGAAAAATAAACACACACACACACACACACACACACACAAAGAAAAATTACAACTTCTGACAAAATATGATAAATAATTATTTAAAGACCCTGGGCTGTGAAAAAAAACAGGCAGAATATGTTAGGGAGTCAACTATCAAAGAAGCATACATAATGAGAAAACATGAACTAAGTTGACATATTATTGTAGTTGACACTGCACAGTAGCTACAATTCCCAGATAATTCTCATCTTTCTAGCCTAAATAAACAGAGGACAGAATTCTGGAAAGTGGTATACAGGAATCTTGGAATAAAGGAAGACAGAAATGGAGAGTCACAAACACTGGGTAAAAATCTCTGCCTGACCCTTGAACTATGCAGTCAATGACAAATCAAAAACAGCGTAGATATGGACAAAAAACCTGAGCTGAAATATTAACAAAAGATCGATTCAACTATCCAAATTGCTTACTAACAAATGAACACTTTTGGATGACTATAACAGAATTAAGAGCCTCCATCATGAAAAACAGATAGGGAAATCTGACCTATCTCAAGAGAAAAGTAGCACAATTATGTTTAAAAAAAAACAGTTGAATATAAATCATTAAGTTAATGCTATCCACTGACAGAAAAAAACTCAGTAAATTATTTATTTATTTATTTATTTATTTTTAATAATTTTATTTTTTTAATGGGGTGACATCAATAAATCAGGATACATATATTCAAAGATAACAAGTCCAGGTTATCTTGTCGTTCAATTATGTTGCATACCCACCACCCAAAGTCAGATTGTCCTCTGTCACCTTCTATCTTGTTTTCTTTGTGCCCCTCCCCACCCCCTATCCCTCTCCCATTCCCCCCTCCCCCCCGTAACCACCACACTCTTATCAATGTCTCTTAGTTTCACTTTTATGTCCCACCTACGTATGGAATAATGCAGTTCCTGTTTTTTTCTGATTTACTTATTTCGCTTCGTATCATGTTATCAAGATCCCACCATTTTGCTGTAAATGTTCCAATGTCATCATTTCTTATGGCTGAGTAGTATTCCATAGTGTATATGTGCCACATCTTCTTTATCCAGTCATCTATTGATGGGCTTTTTGGTTGTTTCCATGTCCTGGCCACTGTGAACAATGCTGCAATAAACATGGGGCTGCATGTGTCTTTACGTATCAATGTTTCTGAGTTTTTGGGATATATACCCAGTAGAGGGATTGCTGGGTCATAAGGTAGTTCTATTTTCAGTTTTTTGAGGAACCACCATACTTTCTTCCATAATGGTTGTACTACTTTACATTCCCACCAATAGTGTATGAGGGTTCCTTTTTCTCCACAGCCTCTCCAACATTTGCTATTACCTGTCTTGCTAATAACAGCTAATCGAACAGGTGTGAGGTCAACAGATATATGAAAAGATGTTCATCTTCTTTAGCTATTAGAGAAATGCAAATCAAAACTGCAATGAGATACCACCTCAGTAACTTATTTTAGCTTGTGAATACACATTGTCTATATTCATTAAAAAGTAAAAATAAATTAATGAACAAATGTAATAGAATCATCAACAAATGATTTCCATATACTAAACTCAAAATATAAAAAGCAAGGAAACCATTAACAATATGAAAAGACAACCTATGGAATGGAAGTAAATATTTGCAAATTATAAGGGCTAAATAAGGGATTCATTTCCAAAATATATAAGGAACTCACACAATTCAACATCAAATAAATAAATAAATAACCCTATTAATATTGGCAAACAAACTGAATAGAATTTCTTAAAATAAAACAAAAATTGCCAACAGGCACATGAAAAGGTGCTCAACATCACTAATTATCAGGGAAATGCAAATCAAAACTACAATGAATATTACTTCACTCTTGTTGAGATAGCTATTACAAGAAAAAAAAATGATCAGTGTTGGCAAGGTTGTGGAAATATTATACCCTTGTACATTGTTGGTGGGAATGTAAAATGTTGCAACCAATATGGGAAAAAAATATGATAGTTTCTCAAAAATATTAAAATTAGAATTGCCATACAATCTAGCAATCCTATTTTGGGGTATATATCCAAAATAATAGAAATCAGGATCTGAAAGATAGATAGATCTGCACTGCCATGTTCATTGCATTGTTATTCAAAATCACAAAAATACAGAAACAACCCAGTATTCATTGACACATAAATGGGTAAATAAGATGTGATATATGTATACAATTGCATATTATTCAACCTTAAAGTAGAAAGAAATCTTGCCATATGCAATAACATGAGTGGATTGAGAAGACATTATGCTAAGCGAAATAAGTCAGTCACAGAGCAAATATTGCATGATTCCACTTATATGAGATAACCAAAACAGTGAATAGGGCTGCTATTAGCTTTCAAGTCATGCTACTGCAATTACAAGAGATCATAAAACTGCTGCTGTTACCCAAAGGTGAGAAGAAAGCCTTCTGATATTGCTGCCAATTTCCCAACAGCTTGCAGCTCAAAACCTGGGAACCAGGCAGTGTGACACAGAGTAGCTACCACAAAATCCAAGTCTGCAAAGTCTACTAGTCAACTGCCACCACTGAAGAAAAAAAAATCACCTCTGTATCATATCACATTCCAAATCTGAAATATGTAGATCTCAATGGCAAAACCTAATCCACACCCAAAACTTGGCAGCAAGAGAGTCAGAGTCTGGGGAATGTATTTCTAAGATTTCTATCCCCAGCACATTAAAGATAAATATATACAACGATTGAGAATGGGTTGAGAATTTAGCCAATAGACAAAATCTGGAATAAATGCTAATTCACAGGTCATTTGTAAACATGAAATTAGATAAAATATACAGCAGGCCCTAAAAATTACTAGCTCTCTTTCCCTTCTCATAACCACACATATTTAGGGTTTCATATGAATTTTACAATCTAGCCTGAAGAATCTGGTTTTATCAACTGAATTTATGGTATGATGTTCTTACCTAATAGCAGAAAAAGTTCTTGTGAAGAACGTAAAAGAAAAGCCAAGTATGTCTGAAGAACTTGGAAGTCAATGACAGAAAAAAGAAGTATGGTTTTTATCCACCAGAAAGGAAGTAGATTTGAATTATTTAGCTAGAAACTGAAATAAAAAGAACAGCTTTGGGAAGTTTATAACATTCAAGGAGCAAGCATTTCACAAAGCTTTGGGGTCTTTGAACAACTTCAGTCTCACATTTGGGGAAAGAAATAAAGGAATATACAGCCACATAACAATTCAAAGGTTTTACACCTTGGGTAGCTCAAGAGGCAGACCCGGGAAGAGAACCACCAGCCTCATTGAGCATCTTAGCAGCAAAAGTCATCAAGATGCTTGTCTCAACTTGCTATTTAATCAGGAATATCAACAGATTATTTGAAAGTAGAAGAACATAAGATGCTGCTCATAAGTAAAACCCCCAATATTAAGAAGATTTAGGGAGGAGAGGCAGTAAGGCCCTGGTTTTATTCAGATGGGGGGAGATAAGCCAGCAATATAAAAATTTTCCTTTTAATGTGACTATTCTTTCTTAGTCATATCAACTCAAAAGCTGTGGTTTATACACATAGAAACCCAGCTCAATTTCTGTCTTTTCTATGATTCAACATTAGGCACACATCCCTCTGTTACATATTTGCGACCAAGTTCACTGTCCCTGGTGGCATGAGCTTGAGCTGGAAAATCAGACATATTCTTTAACATCCTGAATAGAAAATATTCTTTCCCAGTAGGCTTAGGAAAAGCTTCCAACAAAAGATGTTATAGAATAATAGTTTCTATTGGAATATGTGAAAGAAGGAATGAACATGAAGTCCTAAAGGGGAGGCAAAGGCTACAATCACTAATAATAGAATTTCTTCTATATTCCTTATTCTTCTAGAAAAGCTTTCTTGTTCTGATTTAAAAGTCAGGCCAATAGATTCCTCTGACACGGCATTTAATGTGAGTAGTAATTCTCCCATTCAATTTTACTATCTTTAAGATAGTTTCTCTTATTATCTGAGTTTTACAAGTGAAGAAGAAGGCTAAGAAAGGTTAAGTAACTTGTCCAAGTACTCCATTTATGTGGGTTACAAATTACATTCTTCCCCAGAAGCACTGAACTGAATATATAAGCTCTTCTGACTCCTAAATTATATTTAAAAAATCAATTTAATACCAGAATTTTTCTAGAAAGTTTACATATATCAGAGGATTTTAATCTGCATTGCTCTTATTACTATTATAAAATTATGATGTTCAAACTCTATCAAGCTGAAATATGTAGAAAGTAAAATTATATCTCTAATCCTAAAGCAAAAACCACTCATAATAATTTGATATATATCCTCCTAGATGAATGTGTATGTTTTAATTTACAAAATACTACATGTATATAGCTATGCCATTTTTTCCCCTAGACCTATCTCCTTATGAATTGAATTGCTTTTAATGTTTTGCTATTTCAAACAATGCTGTAATTGATTTTCAAATTTCTTCTAATGGATCAGTTGATCTATGAAATATTTACTGCATTTGCTGTTTAATCTTTAATTATTGTATTATTTTTTTAAGTGAGAGGATGGAAGGCAGAGACAGACTCCTGCATGCACCCCAACCAGGATTCACACTGCAAGCCCTCTAGGGGGGGATGCTCCGCCCATCTGTGTTTCTTGCTCCCATGAAATCAGAGCCATTTATTTTAGGGCTTGAGGAGGAGGTCATGGAGCCATCCTCAGTGCCCAGGGCTAACTCTCTCTAATTGAGCCATTGCTATAGGAAAGGAGGAGAAGGGACACAGAGAAGTGAAAGGGGAAAGAATGGGGAAACAGGTGGGTACTTCTGCTGTGTGCCCCAACTGGGAATTGAACCCAAGACATCCACACACTGGCTGACATTCTACCACTGAGTCAACCTGGCAGGCCCACTTATTGTATATTTTTAAAAGGGCATATATTGCCCTGCAAACTTTAGTAGTAAGAGTGAAATATTGGTTATTTAGTATTGTTTGCATATAACCAAAAAGAAGATCCAGTAATCACTGTTTGCCTTAATAATCGATATAAGGCAAAAATCCCTGCATGATCTACAGAGAAATGAAAAGATGAAGAGTGAAAGTACTGTAGAAAGCATGTAAGTGCCCTGGTCAGATAACTCAGCTGGTTAGAGCATCTTCCCGATGCACAAAGGTTGCTGGTTTAATCCTTGGTAAAGGCACATACAGAAAAAAAAATGGTGTTTCTGTTTCTCTCCCTTTCTCTTTCTAGACAATCAATCAATAAATGAATAAAATTAAATAAAACAAAGAAAGCACTTGTGTGATTAATTTCTATGTCTAAATAGACCAATATTCTTTAATTTAATTTCTTACAAATAGGATTTAATTATTGTTTTTACTGAAATTCAACTTTTCCAGTTATGTGATTACTTTTATAGAGGTATCCATATAAATCTATAGCAACATCATAATTAATTATTTCTTCTGTGGCAATTAAGTTTAATAAATTTTCATGAATTAATTTATTATTTTTTTTTTTTTGTATTTTTCTGAAGCTGGAAACGGGGAGAGACAGCCAGACAGACTCCCGCATGCGCCCGACCGGGATCCACCCGGCACGCCCACCAGGGGCGACGCTCTGCCCACCAGGTGGCGATGCTCTGCCCCTCCAGGGCGTCACTCTGCCGCGACTAGAGCCACTCTAGCGCCTGGGGCAGAGGCCAAGGAGCCATCCCCAGTGCCCGGGCCATCTTTGCTCCAACGGAGCCTTGGCTGCAGGAGGGGAAGAGAGAGACAGAGAGGAAACGGGGGGGGGGGGAGAAGCAAATGGGCGCTTCTCCTATGTGCCCTGGCCGGGAATCAAACCCGGGTCCCCCGCACGCCAGGCCGACGCTCTACCGCTAAGCCAACTGGCGAGGGCCATGAATTAATTTTTTTTAATAATTGCAGACAAAAGAGACAAGATGAAATCCAGTAAAGTTAATCTACTAGGTGTAAGCATTTTCTAGGATAGATTAATAATAAAATATTATATATGCCCAGAAAGTTTTTGTATATCAATTTTTTCATCACTCTTAACGGGTCATTAAAATTTGTCTTTTGTTCTTTTTTTTTAATAGGAGGAGAGATAGTGAGACAGTCTCACACATGCACCCTGACCAGGGTCCACACAGCAACCCCCACCTGGGGTTAATGCTTGAATCAACTGAGCTATTCTCAGTGCTTGAGGTCAATGCTAAGTCCAACTGAGCTATCCTTAGTGCCTGAGCAAACACAGGAACCAATCGAACTACTGGCTGTGGGAAGGGAAGAGAGAAAGAAGGGGAATAAAAAGGGGGAGAGAAGTAGATGGTTGCCTCTCCTATGTGCCCTGACCAGGGATCAAACCCTGGATGTCCGCACACTGGGCCAATACTCTATCCAATGAGTCAACTAGCCATAGCAAAATTTGTCTTCTTAAGGTGAATAATTTTCAGAATCAGTGTACAACCACAAGATATAAAATCTCAAAAACTGCATGAGCAAAGGCACATTGGAGCTAATCTAACTAGTCTAAATTTTTATAATAAAAGGAATAGATATGACAGAGATAATACATGGAAACAATGCATAGTTGGATACATAAATGCAATAAATAAATAGATACATAGACAGACAGATATATAGATGCATTGGTAGGTAGGTAGATGACTAGAAAAACAGATAATAGAGAGATAGATTTTCAGATGATTATATATCGTACATGCTATAAAAAGGCTTTATATCATCTTACCTTTTACAGTAGTGATCGGAAACTGGTATGCCATAAGAATTACTAAAAACACGCAATATCTGACTAGTGAAAGTCACTTACCACTTGTTTCCTAAATTGTCAAACAAAAAAAATGACAACAATTAACATAACAATAACTATCTGGTGTGAATGAATCAAAATTTATACCTATTTTTCTTTTGTCAGAATAGCAAAAAAACAACATTTTTTGGTGTGTCACAGAATTTACTAATTAGTTTACATGTGCGATGAGGTGAAAAGGTTGAAAATGATGTTCTACAAGAATCCTATGAAACAGGTATCTAAAATGAGATGTGGAAATTGAGACTTAAAGCTGAATTGACCATGATCTTACACCTAAATGGCACTCTCAGTAGTCAAATATGAAATTTTAAAATATAGACAATCACTCATTCAATATAACTGAATGACTAATTATATGCCAGCAACATTCCAGCCATCACAGGTAAAGCAGGAAACAAAACAGACCACATCTCTGCTTTCTTACAGTTGATATCCTTGAGAAAAGACAATAAAGTGTAAATGTGTAATGTATCAAGAAATAATGAATATGATAAAAAAAAGGTCAGGGAAAAGATAATGAAGGCAGGCAAGCTAAGACTGTTTTACAGTAAAAGAAGGCATTTGAGAAGAGACCTGCCATTGAGCAATCTGACTGAAGGGCATTTTATGAAAAAGGAAGAGATCAAAGATCTCAGGTGGATATTTCCTGAATGTGTGAGAAAAAACTGCAAGGAGGTCAGTACTTCCTAGAGAGGAATGGGTTGGGGTACTGCAGCAGGCAGGGTGATAGGAGGTGAAGCAGAGATGTTATCAGGGAAAAATTGCACAGCTCTTTATTTGATATTTTATCCTAAGTCTCATGATATGCCATTTGAGAACGTGAAAAGAGAGGCACCAGCAGCTACTCCAGTATTAATAGGGTGAGTCTGGTTGCTGTGTAGAAAAGCCGATGGTAGGGAGGCAAAAAGGAAGAGACAAATTAGGAGAGTGATTCTCAACCCATATATATCTAAATATATCTAAACTATACATCCAGCTGATTATCAAAAATAACTCAACATTTAGAATAATTCAAAATTTGAAAAATCCTTATTTATAATATCAAAGAGTAATAAATAAAAAATAATTTATTTGAAAAACCAAGTATTTTAATATATGTCTTTTCCTGCAAGAATACATTAGAAAACAACGACTAATGGTCAGGTTTTAATACCCATATGAGTGTCTACAATAAATGTAAACGTTAAAAGGCCGGACAAGAAAGGTTTTATACTGACAACTCAAAGGCAAAAAAACAGCATAGTCAATAATGATGTCATTTTGTGAAATGATTAAAAAGTCTTAAAACATTTCAAACAACACCAAGTATAGTCTTCAATTTACACGAATATGCATACCTGGTAAATTCTATGTACATTTTTAAAAAAACATATTGTGCTGATAAGTTAAATGGAATTAAATTCTGGGCTCAGAAATGACAATGCATGTGGAGCATTTAAAAATGAAAAAAAAAAAGGAGAATTATTTTTCCTGGAGGACTATCTTGTACATTGAATGGGATCTAGTATCGCAGGACCCTGGCTCTTAAAGGTCTAATGTCTTCTTTAGCTCATCTGATTAATGAATATGACTCCATACGTTTTAAAAATGCTTCCAAGGGAAAGTATTACCCATATTGGGAATTACTGAGTCAGGAGACTAAAGTAAAAGGCCAGAAGAAAGAAAAGTGTCATTAGGGGAGATGTTAAGTGACAGATTCAGGATATAAAGTTAAAAACTCGGTATTTGCCAATGACAGGATGTGGAGTAGAGAGAAAGGATAGAAGCCGCCTGACCAGGCAGTGGCACAGTGGATAGAGCGGCGGACTGGGATACAGAGGACCCAGTTTCGAGACTCCAAGGTCACCAGCTTGAGCGCGGGCTCATCTGGTTTGAGCAAAGCTCACTAGCTTGGACCTAAGGTGGCTGGCTTGAGCAAGGGGTTACTTGGTCTGCTGTAGCCCCCCCCCCCATTCAAGGCACATATGAGAAAGCAACCAATGAACAACTAAAATGCCACAATGAAAAACTGATGATTGATGCTTCTCATCTCTCTGTTTCTGTCTGTCTGTCCCTCTCGCTGACTCTCTCACTGTCTCTGTCTCTGAAAAAAAAAAGGAAAGAAAGAAAGGATAGGACCAAGGATAACTCCATGTTTCAGATTCCCCCATCAGCCTAAAATGTGATGGAGCTACAATCCACCTCTAAAGGATAACAGGATATGGTCACAAGCTGTTGTAAATCATGACATAGTTGTCCATGAATCCACAGTGGGTGTCTTTCCCCTTTAGGTGAAAGGAATTTACTAATTTTTTTCCCTTGATCTGCTCACCTTTCTGTCCCCTGATCAAACCACATACATATCAAAGGAGTGATGAGAAGTCCTGGAAAGTGTTTCTGGGTTATTACACACTCCATCTTCTGAAGTCATATTTCCCAACGTAAATTGAATAAGAGAAAGAATAAGAGGTCAATGTGTCCATTTCAATATGTTATCTCAATCCTTCCATATGCAGAATACTCTCAAATAATTCAGGATATTACTTCTCAGAACTGTTGAGCGCAAAATCTGAATTTTTTTTCACTTTCACTGGATCATTTGATTTATGTAACAATATTGGCTGCAGAAGGGGACTCCTGGTTGGCGAGACAATTCCAGACCTTGAACAGCGGCAATGAAAAACAGGAAAAAAATGTAATATTAGCCTTTGTCAAACACAGAAAATGTGTGATTTTGCAATGGTTTATATCCTGCACTATTGTTTGACAAGCTTGATGTTGAAATGCATTAAATATTAATTTGTATAATGTAGTAGTCATATAAAACTAGGCATAAAACACAGCAGGGGAAATTGCATTTTCTTACTGTTAAGACTATTGTTGCAGTCTTCTGATACCTTGTGCTGTCATTTTGCTTTGTAGATTGATGTTTATTTTCCCAGCACACATCAACTGCCATCAATAGCATTACTAACCTGTCTACTGTTATGTCGCCCTCAGAAGTAGTAAATCTTGTAGACTGCAAAAAGGTATGTGGTCCTCAGAAGTAGTAAATCTTGTAGACTGCAAAAGGGTCTTTAATTTCAAGAGACTACCTACGCATAATCTGTTGACATGAATTTAATCAAAATTCAGAAGTGACACGTGAACGCTTGTTTCTAGCAAACACAGTTTATGTAAACCTACGCACAGCTTTGGTTTTGATCTATAATGTATTTTTATAATGGAGTGCTATTGTCCTTTGTTTTCACATGCACAGTCTGTATAAATAAATGTCTCAGTGTTCTCCTAAGTCTCACTAAAGAAGGATATTTGCCAAATGGACCCATTCACATTTTCCCCTAGTCATTCCCGTTTAACTCTTTATTCTTCTTGTTCTTGTCATAAGTCATGAATCTATTAGTTTGATTCCATTTTTCCAGAACACCTATAACATTGATTTTACAAAAACTACAAGGATTGAAAACATATTATTTAAAGACAATTTCTTCCTTTTCTATTGGTTTCACTTCTCTTCTTTGCTCTTGGCTCTTGATAGATATTCACATCCATAAAACCACTTCTCTCAACTCTCACATCCTCTCCAAAGACTTTCTTCAGTTATTCTTCCACAGAAGCTCATCTGTAAACTTTCAGCTGATGAATAGCCAAAAAAAAAAAAAAAAGGTTACTGTGTCATTCAGAAGGAGATGGTTTCAAAACTGTCCAGACATTGTGTGCTGTTATATATCTCTACATTCTCCTATCCATCCACCGTTGACAAATGTAGCCTTTCTTGATCTTTGTTTCTATTCTAGAAGGCATTTCAAAGTCTGAGGTTCATTCTTTTCATAAATTTAAGTAAAGAGGAAGAATAAAGAACAGGTACATAATTTCAGAAAGTCAGATAAAAGAGCTTCTTTTGCTCTTTGCTTAAAAACATGTTGCATGTATAAGAAAAAGCATCAGGAACCAAATCCTGGAGAAAGGATATTGAAAGTTTCCAGTGAGTTATGAACTCCTCATGAATTGCCTAATTCTATATGGATTTTGAAAGATCAGCGATATGTGTTCCCTTTCTCTCTCTCTCTCTCTCTCTCTCTCCAAAACTAAACTTATAGTTTTCAAATAACTATAATTACTTTCATTCTTAATTTCCCTAGACAAAAACATCTACTTTATTTCACTTAGTCATTTATATTCTCACCTAGATTTTTACATTGATTAAAGACGATGTATTTTGCTTTCTCATCCCATTTCTGCAAGTTCCTTACTCAGTGAACTTCAACACTGTGCATCCCAGAGCAAAAGAGGTTTTAAAATCTTAAGGTAACATAACTGCTCAGTTCTAAAAATTCCATGACATTGTATTTGTGTGGTATGCAGGCTTAAGAATTTAAAAGTAGATTGAAATATTTTTGTATATATTGCCATTTTATTGCACTCATTTTTTATTAAAAAATCCAAAATGCCAAGTAAAGTCTCTTCTTACATATCTGAAATCATCTGCTATTATTATTTCCTTAAAAAAAAAGACCCATCAACATTGTCTATTTCATCATTATTGCAAATAAAATTTGTCCCTGATATAAAAATGGAGCTAGAAATTTAAAGCCATTTTGGAAGTTTTAATCATCCAAACTGAGGGATTTAAAGTTGACTGGTAAATCTTCCCATGATAGCCTGTGAAATATACTGATCACAGGTCACTGGCTCAGTGGACATTCAATAAATAACAATAGATGAGGTTGAAAATATGTTGCTCTAAGTTGACTCTCTAGTTTTAAATAACTGCTTATACCTTTAAAATGTCATGACTATAAAGAATATTTATTAGTGACAGGGCTCTTCACTCCTTCCAAACAAGTGATTTAGTTCTAGCAGACAATACTGGGTCTCCAGTATTCTGCCTTCATTTCCAAACTCCAACTTAAGAGTAGGAAAAAAACCCTATGTATTCATTACTGCTGTCAGTTAGAAAACTAAGTTACAATTTAAGAAATAAAAATTAATTATATCTATATTGTAAAAGATAAAAAGAAAAAATTTTAAATGAAATTCAAGAAACAACCTCTTTAAGGAATTCAAATAAAGGAATAAAATTAGAAATAATGAAATTACAGATATAGACAAATATATAATGCTTTGATAGAGTGGCAAAAAATGGTGTGTGATAGTCATAACATATTCACTTTTGTAACAGAATTAGGGACAATCAAAAAAGTAGGTTGTGGTTACAGTCCAGGAAAAATTACCTAATTTTAGCCTTAATAAAACATTTAGACAGTTGGTAAAATTTAGTTACAAAATATCTTTATTAAAATACTTTAAGGTTACATCTAAGAACAATTATAAGTATAATGAAATAGTTCAGCCAGTTTGCTATAAATCTAAATAGAGCTTCTTATTTTAAACATCAAAGTCCTGGGTCTTCTCCTTCACAGGAACAACTCACCAGCAGGGCTTCTCTGATGTCAAGTAAGGCCTCCATTTTTTTCCTACTAGTAAATTAATATATTTTTTAACTACCAAAACAAGATTTAAAGATATTTAAAAAATTTTTAATATTAACGAGTGATTTTCCGAGATATGTTATGTGTCTATATTACAATTCAAGTTTACAATTACCATAATGACTGAATTAAAAAATAACCAAACTACTGTTATATAAAGGGGAAAAGAAAATAAATATTAAATGCCTATCAATCAACGATAAAACTTTTTTAGTTTCTCTCCTACTCCACAATGATTTCTTAATTTCTAAATGGTAATCTTGATAATCTTTGATATTCTAAATAATAATGCATTTTTAGAGTAAAGTGGTTTTCCTCTTACCTGAATGAAATTTAGCACCTAGTTTATGTCAATCATCCCAATGCAGATTTTAGAAGGAGTTGTGACCTCCACATTGACACTGTTTATACAAGACAAGCAGTGGCCTACACGTAGGATATAAAAAGGAAGCACATATATGGAGCATCTAACACAACAGTAGACGCTTAGGTTGAAAGATTGAAACATTTGGAGGATATAAGTAACCAGTCATTAATCAGAAGAGACTTAAAACACATATGAAGATAAAAAATGTATTGTTTAGAAAATACTGAAAACATTAAGAAGCAAACCTATAACAATTATCCACACAGAGAATAGAAGTGTATAGAAATTCATTTGAAAAGTATTAACTCTTCTCAGTTAGCCAATAGCATCACCTAAAGTTAAGAAATAGACTACCAATAAGAATCAAAATTAAAACCCTAAAATACCCCATGATCAATGTCAATCTTTTAGGTTCAAAATATCAATTTTAATAATAATTTCTAATAAAAATTTGTGTTATAAGATTTTAATAACATAAGTGTTACTATGACATCTGATTATGTTTTCAATAATACTTTCTTATTTGAAAACAAAGGATTGTCAAATTAAATTTCTTTCTAGGGAACTGATTGCTGAAACCTCAGAAAAAAATGCATACTGATAAATCACACACTATGTTTTATATTGATATTCTAACACACACACACACACACACACACACACACACACACACACACACTGCAAACCATAGCCTGTATAATGCTATCTGTGCCTTTGTAATGTCCTTTGTTTCTTCAATACTGAGCTGTATTGTTTGTAATTATGCAAATAACTGAAATAATCTTCTCTCCACTTCTTGTTTACCTGGCAGAGTCACAGTCATCCTTCTAAATTCAGTGGAAGTGATTCCTCCTCTGTGAATTAAAACCTAATCCATTCACCCCCATGGTGCTACTCTCAACCACCTTTTCAGTTTCCTATACTCTTCCTATAAGAGAAGTAACATGAAGACAATTGCAAAAATGGATACCAGTTGAAATTCCAGACATACAACATGTGACTTTGTCTACTGTGTAAAATTTGTTTAACACCTGAACTTCCATTTCTTCATCTTTAAAGTAAGGCTATATATATCTACCTTACAGTTTACACTAAAAGTTGAGTCCATACATGGAAAAGCCCACTGCAGAACCTTTGCCCCTTATAAACAGGAAAGTATAGTTATCAAGATGATAATGAGGATGAAGATGAAGATGATGATATGTCCTCACTAGACTGTGGGGTTTTTGAATCTTTGAAGGCTAAAAGTAAACTTTAATAATCTTGTTATCTTCAGATCTTAAAACCTTCTACATTATAGATTACCAGCAAGTCTAGTTGAATTTAAAAATCATCAACTATAAGTTGTTGCTCAGGAGATGATAGTAGCAATAAAAATAAAGAATAAGAGAGTAAATAAAAACTACATATGGAGAATAAACTTAGATTTTTATCTAGCATTCAATAAGTAACAAGTGGCAATTTAAAGCAAGGAAATTACATTATAAATTTTGCCATTGCAGAAATATAAGCAGCAGCCTGGAAAGCAGATAGAACATATTTTTTATTCTATGTATATAAATAGAAATATTTATTAGCTTTCACCATGAGTTTTCATTTTTATTATTGTAGATTTTAAAAAAAGAAAATTTTTAATTATTATTTTAAAGGACTTTTTGTTTTGTTTTATTTATTAAATATTTTTCAAAAAATTTGCATCTTTTTTCTTTATTTTACACTCTGCTATTAGTACATTTTCATGATGCTGAAAGATGAAGGGAATGTATGTGAAGTTGAAAGTTCATTAAAATGTTTGTAACCAAATATTAAAGGCTAAGTAATTACTGAAAAATAGTATGGAATTATAATAATTTTTAGTTATTATCTATAGGGAAAAAATATGTACAAGAATAAAAAAATCCCTTGGTAGATTAGTAAGGCATTAAACAATACTTTATTCATATTTCTGCATTAGGAGATTCGAGTTATTAACTTTCATGTTTTTTGATGCACATAATACTCTATAGGACTGTCTCTGAGCCTCAGAGGCTATTAATATTTTTTGTAATAGACACATTTGTAAAGACTTTGAAAATTTGAAGAATAAATCTTTTAAACAAACATCATAGTATTCTTACGTGTATCAGTTTGCTAACATATTTAATCTTTCTTGTCATTATTTCTGTAATAAAAGCAAATTGTCAACTATGAGTTGGGTTTTAAATAATTTTTAAATAGATACACTAATGAGTCATAGAGATAAAATACCATTTTTATTAAAACAATAAGCATGAAATATAGAAGTACCATCCATTGCAGTTGGATGATATAATTTTGTCCAAGTAACAATATTTCCATCTATCATGACATCAAATGAATTTATTCTATGAAAAAATCTTTTGGTAAAGCACATTTCTATGAATCTCAATTACATATCATTCTTTGGAAAATAGGTGGCTAAGACCAAGAAAATATGTCCTTACCTAGCCATAATGTAACCCTAATAATAAAAAAAAATTATTTTAATATCTTAAGACTTCTAAGCTAACTCAACCAAGAATGTAGAAATCAAAGAAATAGTTTACTTTCTAGGAGTCAATGGAAAGAGGCCAATGGATAAGGATGCAAGAATAGAATCCTACATATTAACCTACATAACATTGGGTTAGTCACAGAGTGCTTATTAGCTATGTAAACGGAAGAAAATAGTCAACCAAGACAAATGTCATGAATGCTCTTATATGCACTGCATAAGGGAAGAAAGTTTGAAGTGTTGTAGATCCAGGGATAGAAACAAAAGTAATTGTAGCCAATGAATGTTAAATACTCTGATCCCAAAAACAAAATAAAAATTGATAAATTGGGTTCATAAAAATTGACAACTATTGTGTTTCAAAAGTTATGTTAAGAAAATGAAGATGGTCCTGGCCAGTTGGCACAGTGGTAGAGCGTGGGCCTGGATATGGAAGTCCCCGGTTTGATTCCTGATCAGGGCACACAGGAGAAGTGCCCAAAATGCTTCTCCACCCTTTCCCCTCTCATTCCTCCTTATCTCTCTTCCCCTCCATTGGAGCAAAGTTCACCTGGGCACTGAGGATGGCTCTGTGGCCTCTGCCTCAGGCACTAGAAGGGCTCTAGTTGCAATGGAGCAATGCCTCATATGGACAGAGCATCGCCCCTTAGTGGCCATGCCAGGTGGATCCCGGTCAGGCGCATGCAGGAGTCTGTGTGACTGCCTCCCTGCTTCTAACGTCGAAAAATACAAAAAAAAAAAAAAAATGAAGACAAGCTACAGACTACAAGAAAATATACGCAAAACATACATTTGGTAAAGGGTGTTATACAAAACACATAAAGAATTCTTACAGTTCAATAATAAAATGACAAATTGATTTAGAAAAGGTCAAAAGATCTGAATAAACATTTCACCAAAGAAGATACATAAATTGAAATATGGACATAAAAAGAAGTTTAACGTTATTATTAGAAAATGTAAAATAAAAACATACATACCACTATATGCTCAGTAGAATAACTATATGGGGAGTTATTTATAAGAAATTTCTGGAAAACATAAAAACCATAGAAGCATAAAGCAAATTTGTGGTTGTTGGGGAAGAATAAGAGCGAGGACCAACAAATGGAAGAAACTTTAGGGAAATGATAGAAATGTTCTAAAATTGGAATTTAATGATGATTGCACAGTTCTATAAATTTAGTAAAATTCATCAAACTTTATCTTTGGGGACTATAAATTATTCCTCAGTAGAAATTTTAATAATATTAATAAAACACAAAAGCCAATAAATCTCTATTTTGTTTAATGAAATAAATAAACATTAAATAGGTACTCATAGGCCATAAAATAATTTTAGAAAATGAAGAAATTCCAGTGACATGTGAAACATCAAATTAAAAACTAATCAATAGTCATATATTTCCTAATTCTATCTTCCAACTGGTTCATTTTTTAAAAATATGAGACACCACTCAATTAGCTGAGATACTGTATGCTTAATTAATTAATCCTAAATTTAAAATTAAGAATTAGATTATGCTGATATCTGAAAGGAGATTTTAGATAATATGGCAAATTTATTTAAAAATGGAGCTGTGAAATACTATAAAATTAAGCAATTAAACAAACAATAGGACCTAATAAATTCATACCTGATAAGTTTTACTTGCTCTGTTATTTTAGCATTCTTTCATAAATTAAAAGTTTTATATGGAAAGTCTAAGTTAATAAAATATTTTATACAATTAATATACAACATTAAAAATTAAAGCACAAATGTCAAAAAATTACTCCAAATTTCTCAATCTTTTTACACTTCTTGATTAAATTATTAATTACATAATTTGAAAATCAAGCACATTCTTCTAATGATCAAGAAAACACATTCCAGTCAAAATCTAAGAAAAACTTAATGTTCATTAAACTAATATTCATCCTCATAATATTACAAATTTAAAGATAACCAAAAATGAGTTACCAATTTAACTTTTGTTGATTTAAATAAGTATATTTGATAACCTAAAAATCTCAAGGGGTCATCTTAAGATCTGGTGTCACTGCAGTTACACTCTACTCATTTGAAGATTGCTGGCTCAGGGACTTGACTGTGACACATACATAGCAAAAACAATCATTATTAAATCTGGATTCTAGGTTGAATCAATAGTCATTGATAAAATGCCTTCAATAGGACATGTATCATTTTGTGCAATTTTTAAAGTGCTACTTTTGATAATATAACAATGTCCTTAACCTTTTTGCAGGAAAAACTAAATGCATTATTGTCCCTAGAGTGACAGGAATGGCAATTATTAAACTGAATTTCTGGGAGACCAAACCTATTTTTTTTTTCCAATGACACCTCAGCATCGACACAATTACTTTGGAGAAAATAGAGGTTGACTTTAGAATGTCAGACTCTGAAATAATTTCTAAAAGCAAGGACTTTTTCCTTCAGGACTTAATTTCAAAGACTCTGGATCAGAGCATTTTAAAGAATTCTCTCAGAAATTACACCCATATACACACATATGGAAAGGTGCTCATTTATAAAACTAGATTTACCAACTAAATATATTAATAATCAAAGACACACATATGGACAAACATAACTGAAAGACATTAATATTCATATTAACAACTATATGAATAACCAATGCCTTTCTTTTTTAAGTTCTTTACTAAGCACATGGGTACTACAGGATAAAACAAAAGATTAAAGACAATTCTGAAATCCTGAATTATATAATAATAATAATGATACCATATTTTCTTTTCTTACATCTATGTTCTAAATATAAATATATATTCTGTATGGTATATTTTATTTTTTTGCTTCTCATACATAAATTTATATACTAAACTACAGCGATGCAGAAATAAAACAAAATTTTATTTAAAGTTTAAAATTTTGTATATATTTTTTGTCATGAAAACTGTTTTTTGACAACAGAAAGCATTCAAAGAAATGTAAACTCATTCAATACATGACTACTCTATGTACAAATATATGAATGTATGTGTAGTTATTTACATAATTATGAGGTTTGATATATAAAGTCGACTGAAGAAAGGAAACTAGAAGAAAGTTAGTCTGAATTTTATCAAAGTAAGTTCAAGACAAATTATGCTAAAGCCTACACATAACATTGACATTTTCCTTCCTATGTTATTTTTGACACTGAGCATATTTGACCTAAATGCACACACCCTTGATCTGACTCCTTTATAGTTTAGGAAACCTATTGAATTTTCTCTTTAGCCTATTTGCCCAAATTCTTTAAAAAGCAAAATGCAGCTGAATTCAATACTCAAGTGATGTAAAAGCAATTGATAAATCAACTATGAAAAACAAAGTTGTCCTCATTCTCAAAGTATTGAATTTGGTATTTACCTAGATTGGTTTTATTTAAGAATTATAACTCTCTGTCTTCAACTAAGTGTTTTCCAACCAGTTCTAGCTAGGAGAGAAAAAGCTAATAGGTCCATTAATATAAGCATAATATTATTTTTAAGAAGGCAATATGATGTGATAATTATATGTTTAGTATAGGGTTTTTTTTGTCAAAGAAACATAAGTGGATCTGAATCCCAGCTCTGGCACTCATTACCTATATGAGCCAGAGGTTACTTTATTTCTCTGAGCTTCAAAGGAAAAACAAACTACAACCTATACTGCCTTGACCGGTGGTGGCACAGTGGATAAAGCATTGACCCACACTGGTTCAAAGCCCATGGGTCTCTGGCTCTGACTGAGCGAGGGCGTGTCATTATGGGGTCGCTGGCTTGAGCAGGGGATTGATTGTCCACAGATCCCAAAACTCTCAGCTTGAGCTCAAATGTCACTGGCATGAAAAATAAAGCCCATGAGTACTGCCTTGAGCAAGGATATACTGGCTCAGTAGGGTCAAGGAAGAAATAGTCTATGCACAACTCTAGTGAAAGTAAGTATGAGTCAATGCTTCTCATCCTCACTTTCCCCTCCTGTCTCTCTCACTCACACTCTCTCTCAATAAAACAAAACAAAACAAATAAAATAAAATAAAAATTTAAACAAAAAAATAAACTAAAATTAGCACTTCTGCCATTAGGTTGTTGATAGGCTGGGTGTAGAAAGCATCATTTATATTAGAGGGAAAATATATTTTTAAACTGCTCCATTCAACCTACCTGTGGCTGTTCCTGAAAAAAAATGGGATAAGAAAATACTGACCTTTGAAAATCATGGTCTGTTCTCTGATGTTCCTGGGTAACACAAAAGTGAGTGACTGTGCTTTCAACAAGAACTAACATGTGTTTTTGAATATGCAAGTGTTAGTCTAAATTCTAGTTAGAGATAGAAAGGTAGATTGTCTAATAACCAAGAAACAATGTCATAAGAAAGCCCCAATCAACACAACCCGACAGAGATGTGGAGTTAAGGGATGAGGCAGCAGGTTGGGAAGAGCAATTTACCTACAAAATAAGATGTCTCATGAGAAATGCAGGATAGTCAAAAGCCTTTCAGAAATAGGAATGTCTAATATTAAATTTTAAGTTGATATCTTAAATGTTTTTCAATGTGACGTCTTTCAAAACTAAGACAGGTCCATTTTGTAAGTTTCCAGCAGATACATGCCTGTTGCTTTCCACATATTCCATAGCCCACCTCCAATTTCAAGCACATCTGTGCTCATCCATGACTCTGCTTTCAACAGACTCCAAATCAAGATGCTTTGTGGACACTGTTTTAAGGGGGAAATAAGGAGAAAGAGGCTGAGTTTCCTACCTAAACCAGTGCAGAACTGAGAGGGCAGAAGGCTAGGAGAGGGAAGGTACAGTGGAAGCCAGGATTTTAAGCCAAGATTTTGAGGAGCATGATCATTCTTGTAGGAAGTATGACAGGAGTCATACTTGTATCAATTTTATCCATATGTCAAATAACAACAATACAGTCATCCCATGCCATATTGCAGTTCACTTTTCATGATCTCACTGTATCACAGACTTTTTAATTGTATATATCTTATTTTATATCGCAGATTTTTCACTATATCACAGAATTTTGCAGTGTATAGATATTTTATATATTTATTATTTTAAATTTTTGTGGTAAAATAAGCAAAATAAGTGTGAGAAAGGTTAATAATAGCGTGGGAAAGGTTTACAAGAGGGAGGGGAGGATTTATAAAGCCTTAAAATATGTATAAATATTAAAATAAATATAAAGTTGCTACTTCAAGAGTTTTAGCCTATTTCAGGGAGTTCTGGAACTTAAACTCCTCAATAGATGAGAGACCACTGTAAAGGGCAACCTAGGTCCTGGCCAGTTGGCTCAGTAGATAGGTCAGCCCAGTGTATGGACATCTGGGTTCAATTCCTGGTCAGGTCACACATGAGAAGCGACTATCTGCTTCTCTCCCCTTCCCTCTACTCCTTCTCTCCCTCCTCCCTTTCCATAGCCAGTGGCTCGGTTGGTCTAAGCATCAGCCTCAGGTGCTGAGGATAGCTCAGTTGATTCAAGCATTAGCCCCAGACAAGGGTTGCCAGGTGGATCCTGGTTGGGTCACATGCAAGTGTCTGTCTTTCTATTTCCCCTCCTCTCACTTAAAAAAAAAAGTGACAACCTTACCTAACATATGGTTTAATGTTATCTCATAATAAGTGGCAGGAAATTCAATTAATAAAATTGAATATGAGGGTAAAAATTTTCCAGATTATTATTATGAACGTCTTCAGTTTCAGATTCAGCCAATGAATCTCCAACTTTAGTTTGCATTGCTATCAGATACAACATTTTGTGAGGATTCATCAATGAGCAAGCAGTACATTTTGAATCTTAGGGCTACTCTGAATTGGGGACAATCTATCTTTCAAAGCTTATTTCTGAAACTCCCATTAATGTATATGTTTGAATTAAATTATTAACTATATACATTTTGCATCACACCATTCTATATTTGGACTATCTTTCATTCACATCTGCTTTTTTTTCCATAAGAGTGATCCGTCTTTCCAAGCCTGCCTGAAATAATATGTCATCCAGAAAATTTTCTCAAATCATATCAGACTGTATCAATAAGTTTCACAGTAGTCACTTATCATTTGGTAAAATTAGACATATTTAATTTCTCCCATATCACAGGACAATATCTATTCTTCATTTAACTATTACTTACATATTTTGAATTTATGCATAGAATTGAAGGTTAAACTTGACCTTTTCTTAGTCTTCTTCAATATGTGGGATAAATTTTTATCACAGAGTATGTTGCTTTCAATTACCATATTTCCACAATCCACCATCATATGTCCTATTCTGAAGCCTCATTCTGATTCTTCTGCCTTATACAAATATGTACTTGTCACCAGCATTTTGCTTTTACCCTGGTTCTCACATCTCCTCTTATTGTAGAGTAAATATTCATACCAGTTTGCCCACATCTAGTTTAAGCCTGTTGTACAAGTGTAATTAGTAGCAGCATCTTTTACTCTCAAATGTTTCCAGGTATGAAGAATACAGTCACCTTATTTATACAGCTGCATATTTTGCTTTTTTTCCTTCTACTCTGTATTTTATCTATTCCCACAGTGCATTTCATATTATATATCTTTATTTCAGAATATATAATATTTTCAAAGTGAGGCAATTTTTCATGTAAAATAATGTAATATAATCAGTTTGCTCCAGGCATGCAGAAGGACTTTCCTGTGACCAACATTATAAATGTCTGAGCACTATTAAGTCTGAAGAGTGGACACAAACCAGAATGGGTGGAAAGAGAGATTGCATTTGGCACAGTTTCAAAAACATCATTTCAGGAAGAAAAATCCAATTCAATTTTCAGAATGACCAGCTAAACCAATCCATGACAGGTCTATATAATCAATATCTACTGCCACTTACCTTGGCACCATTCCTGGAGGGATCATTTTCCAGAATTGTCCTCTTCTCAGCCACTTTCCATTGTGTTTTATGTAAATTATTTTGGCTTGTCTACTGTAATCCTTTTTATTTCCCCTTGGGCTACAATAAATAACTTAACCAATGTACTGCATTACCTATGAAAGAATATATGTATTGTCTTCTTTGCCAAGTGAGAGGAGGGAATATGGGCAGACAGACTACTGCATGTACCCAACCTGGCAATCCCCATCTGGGGCCAATGCTCTGCTCATTTGGGGCCATGCTCACAACTGAGCTATTTTGTGCCTGAGGCAGAGGCTCCATAGAGCCATTCTCAGTTCCTAGGGCCAATCAAGGCATGGCTGTGGGAGGGGAAGAGAGGGAGGGAGAAGGGGGAGGGGGAGGGTAGAGAAGCAGATAGTCACTTCTCCTGTGTGCCCTGACTGGAAATTGAACCTGGGACATCTGCACAAGTGAATGCTCTACCATTGAACCAAATGACCAGGGCCAAAGGGTAGATATTTTCAACCTTTGTATGCATTTTATTACTTTGTATGATAAGCTATAAGACATAGGTCAAAATATTCTCTCATTTTCAGAGTTCTTGTACATAATTTTACCCAACACCAAGCATTTCTATCTCTGATGTCTACCCCATTTTTACAATATGGTATGCAAGCTCCAACCCTACCACATGGAGCAGCTCTAGATCTGCAAAGCAAAGTCTATGGCACCAGACATAGCCATCAACTAAGAAACTTTGCTTTTCTATAATTATATCTGATAAGTGCCTTAGGTCAAAGGATAAGTACTCAACTAATTTGGACCTACATAAAAGAAATGGAATAGGAACTCCTTTCAATTTTCCCACTTACATACCCCTCATAATTCTCAGCAGCTTTCCATTGCTATGAAGAACAAAATCTTAACACAGAGCCCGGGCTAAAAAGTCCCTGCATAGTCTGGCTGGTGCCTTCCTCTCTACCTCCAATTCTTTCACTCTTCCTGTCAGTCTTCCTTCTAGTCCTTTCTCTTGCTGAAAGAACACACAAGTCCCTTTCCCTTCCCTGCCCAGGAGGCACTTCTCTCATTCCTTTGTGAAATAGGTTTATTCTCATGTTCCAGTTCTTAGTTCAAGCATCACTTCCTCAGAGAAACCTTTCTTGACTGTACCATACAAGTGTTTCTCCTTATTTTTTTCATTGTCCTTTTAAACCTTCCATAGTTTTTATCACAAGTAATTTTTTATATATTCTCTTACTTAGTTGTTGTCTGTCTACACATTAAGAACTGTGTTTTTGTCATCCCAAGATCTCTAGTGTCATTAGCACATAATGAGTGATCCATAAATGTCTGTTACATGAATGACAGCCTTAAACGAGACTGATACAGGCAATGTTTCTCAGTGTATCACTTTATCTGCATCTTTTTTGCTAGTATTTAATAACTCTCTGGCAAGCTACCAATTCCCACTAAATCACCAGATTTTAACCATGGTCAATGGGAGAAAAGAATTAAAGCAGTCAACAACCTCTGTGTGATCCAGGGGAGTGGGGGAGGAACGGGAGAGGTTGAAGGAAGGAAGGGGCACCAGTGGGGGAAAGAAAAGAAAACAGATGAAAAGAACATGGTGACTGACAAGAAGAGTGGATGAGGGAGGAAGAGGAAGGCAGGTGAAATTACTTAATTCTCATATCAATTAAACCTCCAGATAAGTAGATCCTTATTAGGAGAAACAGACATTATCTCTTAAATGCCCTCAATAGAATATCCCTGGCTACAAATAGCCTATAGTAAAAAGAAACTAGGATCTATACACCATGATATTGCTACATGTGCTTTATAACATATAAAACAGATCTGCTTAATAATTTGATTCCTGCAAACCCCACAATGAGGTTTTTATCTATTATTCTGGCTAAACCTGAGACTCTTAGTGGTCTGTTTCATTGAAAGCATTTCTGATTTATGATAATCTAATCTCACTATCCAATCATGTGTTTCAATTGAGCTGTGAATTAAAATCTCACATGGAGTTTTAAAAATACCAAGATCTAAGTGTTTAATTGTAGGGAAGAAAGGGAAAAAGTCTGCTGAAGTTTATTTTTCTATTATGTAATCCTGGCCTGGAGAAGTGAAAAATATTATCAGACCTTTAATTGATACCATTTTTAGGGGCTTGAATAGTGGCCCCCAATATATGTGTCTATATCCTAACTTTCTACAATCTGCTGTCTTCATTGGCTACCAACCGGAACAAATTACTATAGACTGGGTGGCTTAAACAACAGACTTTCTTTCTCACAGTCTTAGAGGCTAGAAATTTTTAATAAAAGTGCCAGTAGATTTATTTTTCTGGCAATAACCCTCTTCTTGGCTTGCAAGAAGATGGCTGTTTTCTTGCTGCGTCTTCACATGATGGAGAGAGAAAGAAGAAACAAGCTCTCCGGTGTCTCTTTTTATAAGAGCACTAAACCCATTGGGAAGATTCCACCTCATTATCTCATCTAAGCGTAATTACCTTTCAAGCGCCATCTTCAAATACTATCTCATTGGAGGTTATGGTTTCAACATTGAATTTGGGAACATGATTCAGTCCATAGTACCTATGAATAAAACCTTATATAGAAAAAAAGGTCTTTGCAGATATTAATGATCCAGAGATGATATCTTCTTGGATTATTCAGACAGACTCTAAATCCAATGACAGGTGCCTTTTTAAAATAAAGGTAGAAGGGGATTAAACACATGGAGGAAAAGGCCACACAAACTTAAAGGCAGAGACTGGAGCTATGTAGACACAAGCCAAGGAACACC
This sequence comes from Saccopteryx bilineata, assembly GCF_036850765.1. Lineage (NCBI taxonomy): Eukaryota > Metazoa > Chordata > Mammalia > Chiroptera > Emballonuridae > Saccopteryx > Saccopteryx bilineata. Next base: position 59,551,352 of record NC_089495.1, on the reverse strand, counting down.
TGTAGCCAATATTAGCTGGAAGAGGCAAGGATCAGTTCTCCCTTAGAGCCACCAAAGGAGACGCTGCCAACGGACACCTACTTTGATCTTGATCTTCCTGCATCTAGAACTGTGAGAAAATAAATTTCTGTTTTAAACCAAGAAAAAAAAATTACCAATGCTCAAATTCCACCCCTATCTGCTGGAGTAAAATCCTGGCACTGAGGTAGTAACTGTGCCTATGATCAGGGTTGAGAGGCTCAAACCTAGTGTTACCCCTTCCAGATCATTTCCATTTTAATGAGGGTTTCTTCATTCTGAAAAATCAAAAATATTCTTTAACTTCTAAACATTTTTTCCTAGTGGTAGATTATTTGTACTAGGGACAGAGACAGATTAAGGTCAGTTGAGGTCCCAAGTTCAGAAGGAAATATTGGGCCCCTAAAAAAAGAGAGGCTGGGAAAATGAAAAATATATGTTAACCGTATTTTTAAATAAATAAAAAATGTTATGTACCATTAATGTTAAAATTGCACATATGAAACCAAACTTGGTGTCATTAGAAAGAAGTGTAAAAAGTTGGGGTTTTGCAGGGCCTTCAGAAGTCAGGGCCCAGTGCGCATACCCAGTTAAATCCGTCTCTGACTAGGGGATGTATTGAAAATTAGGGGTTTGTGACAATATATTTTAGAGATGTTTGGATCTTCTAAAATCTTTGTCACTCCTAATTATGACTAGAAAAGAACTTTTATAAAGAAATATATAAATAAACTGAAGAGCCCTATGAAACAAGAAAGCCAGTGGTGGGATGCAGTCAGTTCACACCGGTAAACCGGTACCTAATGTTTTGTTGAGTTCCAAGAACTGGTTGTTAAAATGGCACTTACAATCAGAGTTCTCTCTAAGCCGGGTGTCTGGGCAGCCACCGAATAGGTAAATCACAAATTTACATTCTTTACTCTTTTTTAACATTTATCTACTCAACAGTGTATTCTGAGCACCCGTAGTCATGTTCATTCCACCCATAGGTGAAAAAAATTTGACAAAACTATGCTTGTAATATTTATTTATTCATTTTACAAAACTCGTTATACCTTTGATGAAATGCTACATTTTAATTCCTTTGCATTTGTTACTTCAGTAAACAAATATATAACATAAAGAGAAAAGTGCCCAACAACCAGGGGGTAACAAGCTGTCGTTGGAAATATCTTACATAACCGTTTTTGTCAGGTATTATTTAATATTTTTTCATTAATGTTTTCTTTATTATTAACTTTTTCTTATAACATGACCTAGTTTTACATACCTCTTTTATTGTTCTTATTTAAGTACTAAATGCCTGGAATAATAAACTACCTCTTGGTATATTGTTTTTAATACTTAAAAAAGTCATTAGGGCAGAGAATTGGTTGTCAAATTATTTGAATCCCACCACTGAATGAAGCATTTTTACTTCTTGATATTGCACTAAAAGTAATAATTCTAAATGAGCCTTTAGAGTAACATTAGAAAGCTGGGTGTTTGTTTGTTGTTGTTTTTATGTTATGATTTCCAATTGTTTTTCTTTTCAATATATCATCCTGATTAATCATGAATAACATAGCCTTGCGAAGAAATAAAGACCATTCATCTAACCCCAATCCTTCCATTTTAACCTGCCATCAGAAAGCAGTGCAGAAGGTCACCTCTTCGTCTCTGTTTCTTAAGGAAAGAATTAGTCATACATATTGTTAAATTGGCTTCATCCCCAAAGAATAAATGAGAGATGAACTGCATTGAACAAAGGGACATTACTACACTCAGAAAGCCATTTGCTTACAATAGGAAATCAATGTAAAGCAGTCTTACAACATTGCATGACATTAAAGGTCTGTAATCACTTTATACTGCTTAAGTTGTACAGATGTGTTCTGCCAGCATTCTCCCTTTATAATCTCTCCCTAGGAAAAAACTCATCTCCTTTCACAACCCCAGGGATCACTTATAAACTAATAGCTCTCAAATCCTCATCTCAATCCCTGCCACCACTTCTAAGCCTCAGCAGCTGCATGGTGGAACTGCAAATGATGTATGCATAGGTCTTGGAGCCAGACTGTGTATGTTTATCTCCCAGCCAACATTATTTACTTTCAAAAACGCTCACTTTTATTATGCTTAAATTGAGAAAAATGCATGTATCTCAGCGTCTGGAAACAAAGAAGTATTTGATAAATGTTACATATACTTTATTATCATCAAGCCTATCTACATAGATGTCCCTGGAATATATTAAATACAAAATTGTCCAGGCCTGAATTTATTATTTTCCTTGAACATTGATTCATATGTGAGCTCAAACTTACTTAATAATATCATCATCTTACTTATCATTTGACCACCCACAGTTTTTTTATTTCTCGGTCTCTCTAATTTCCCACTTATGACAGTGTGTCCGTAAAGTCATTGTGCACTTTTGACCAATCACAGAAAAGCAACAAAAGATGATAGAAATGTGAAATATGCACCAAATAAAAGGAAAACCCTCCCAGTTTCTGTAGGATGATGTGGCAGCATGTGCGCATGCGCAGATAATGATGTAACACCGTGTATACAGCGGAGCAACCCACAGCCATGCCAGTCGAGATGTGGATGGTACAGAGGAAAGTTCAGTGTGTTCTGTGGCTTGCTAAATTCGAATCTGTGACCAAAGTGCAATGTGAATATCGGTGCATTTATAATGAAGTGCCACCACATAGGAATAACATTACTCGGTGGGATAAGCAGTTGAAGGAAACCGGCAGTTTGGTGGAGAAACCCCGTTCTGGTAGGCCATCAGTCAGTGATGAGTCTGTAGAGGCTATACGGGATAACTACCTAAGGAGCCCTAAAAAATCTGTGCATGAGCCCACATAGAACTGCACTGAATAGGTATGAAACTGGGAGAGTTTTCCTTTTATTTGGTGCAGATTTCACATCTCTATCATCTTTTGTTGCTTTCCTGTGACTGGTCAAAAGTGCACCATGACTTTACGGACACACTGTATTTGGTTGCCACATTCTGTTGCTCTATCTCTGCAGTGACTCACTGATGCATCTTCCATCCATCCCCACTGACATGACCCGAGTTCAGGTCATCGTCACTTCAGTATTACAATCTCCCTATAATTGGTCTCTCAGGCTCTAATCTCTTGCCTTCATATTGCTGCCTGATTTCTTTCAGCAACATGAATCTGAACTAGAAATAACTCTCCAGTACCTTCAAATGTTTTACTTAACATGTTATTCAAGCACTTGAAAAATATGGACTAAACCAACCCCCAACCAATCTATCACATCCTTACAGTTTCTGAAGAGGATCAGTCATACCCTATGATATGTGATACTATGAGTCACCTGCTCCCATAGGCATTATCAGAGATAAATATACTTCCTTAATTACTGACTGTAAAACTATCCCTCAAGCAAATAGTCTAGAATGCAAGTGAGAATAATGTTTTATATATCACAAATCTTCATGTGATTCTAATTTGTAGAATCTTAAGGTAACATGTGTAAACTATGGTACTTTATAATTTGTTTTTAAAGTGTTACCAGATTTTTATGTCATTCAATCTGTTTTTTTACTTTTTAAAATTTTATTTATTGATTTTCACGAGAGAGGAAGGGAGAGAGAGAGATAAAGACAGGAACATCAATTTGTTTCTGTATTTGCCCTGACTGGGAATTGAACTAGCACCCTCTGCAATTCAGGATGATACTTAACCGAGCCATCCAGCCAGGATCTCTCATTCTTCAAAAGGCAGAAAAATTTGCCAAAAAACTAAATTGCTGTGTGTTGGGCAGATAAAATATATTATGCTCACTTTGTTAAAGATGGCGCTGCCCACGTGGAGGCCATTGCCCAGGTGATATTAATGTGTGTCTCTGTGGGCTGTGGGCAGGCAGAATCCTTGTAGCCTGGGGTTTGGTTTTGGGATTAAGCCTTTCCCACCCTTTTTGATGTGGGGTGGTACAATCCCATCATGCCCCAGATAAGTGACTTTGTATCAGAGACTTCCCTATTTTGAATATTGATTAAAGGTTTTGATTTCTACACTATAAAATAGGGGCAGAATGGGAGCTTGCTCTCTTGGTTCCTGAGATTAGCATTAGAGAGCAGGGAGCAGAGAAAGGCCACGTGTAGGAGGCCAGGAGAAGCAGCCAAGATGGTGGAGTGTTGAGTGAGAGGCCAGTTTGTGCAGAGTTTGTGCAAGGAGAAGGAAGGAGATGGGGAACAGAGGTGAATAAGTCTAGTGAGCTAGAAATCTTCGATTCTAGGAAACTCGGATAAGTCAGTAGCTTTGTGAGCACTGAATGTGAGTGGGTTTTGGAGCCCAGTGTGTGTTTTTACTTGTCCACTGGGTGCAAGCTAGGATTAAAGATGATGGCCCATCAGTTTTTGGCTCCGTTGTTTCTTTACCGACTGTCCGAATCCAATGCGAACCTGCATGGGCCGGGCGGCTGTGATGGTGGCCCTGGCTACTGGCTTTACAGTCCTTAAATTTAACAGTCTTTTTAAAATTTCAAGAATCTTAAAATTATAGATCCATAGTATGAATAATATACATACAGAAATACTATACATGTGATTAGAGGGGTTGATTCCTGGTATTTAAAAAAATAATAATTCTCTACTCAGAGAGTCATGGGTTTTAATTTGATTATTAAATATTCTGAAAACATTACTCAGAACATAGCAGGAAGTTATGCAAGAGCAGAGCAGGAAGAATGGGCCAGTTGCAGAAAGTCACCAGGGCAGAGAGCCTTGTGTGCCTAGCAACAGGCAAAACGGTAAACCTTTTTGCATTAACCCCTAGAAGATGACATATAGGCTTCAGTTGTGTTTCTGCTCCAGGCCCAGAAAAGCAGTAAAAACAGATGGAATGATGCCATAGCAACACCAGGGAGGTTAATGTATAGTCTATTGGGACCCTTTCTTGAGATCTGCAGATAAAAGTCTTCAGGATGAGGATCCTTCGTGTGGCTCTATGGAGCATACCAGTGCCTCTCCCCACCCCATTGTTTCCCCAAGGTTTGCTCTCTCTCTCTGCCCTAAGGTCCAAGGGCCCCTTTATGGCTGTACTTTTCTGAGTCCATTTTTTCTACAGCTCATTTCTTCTACCTCTTTGACTTTCTAAATAAATTTTCTCTTACAATTTAACTCTTGGCTCTTAATTCTTCTCTTAGCCAGAACTCAAGAACTGAGCTTCCTAAAGCGAGATCTTATACCTGGAGCTGTTTTCCCATTGCTAACAAAAAGATATTTTCTGCCTGACTGGGCGGTGACGCAGTGGATAGCGCGTCAGACTGGGATGCAGAGGACCCAGGTTCGAGACCCCGAGATTGCAGCTTGAGCGCGGGCTCATCTGGTTTGAGCAAGGCTCACCAGCTTGGACCCAAGGTCGCTGGCTTGAGCAAGGGGTTACTCAGTCTGCTGTAGCCTCATGGTCAAGGCACATATGAGAAAGCAATCAATGAACAACAAAGGTGTTGCAACAAAAAACTGATGATTGATGCTTCTCATCTCCCTCTGTTCCTGTCTGTCTGTCCCTGTCTATCCCTCTCTCTGACTCTCTCTATCTCTGTAAAAAATAATTAAAATTTTTTTAAAAAAATATATTTTCTGTGAGTTCTATCTTGTCATATTATGGCTTCAAAATGCAATGTGTCTACTGCAATTCATAATAGTTACTGAGTCACCTCACCATTTCTGAGGATACACTGAATAAAACATCTCTGACACTATTTTTTTTTTTTAATTAGAGAGTCACTGTGACAATTCTGCCATGGCAAAGGTTTATGGTTTCCCAGCCATTCTAGAAAGACAGCTCATCTATTCTCAATTTGCTTTCATCTCTAATAACTGAAGGGGCCTAAAATAAAAGCATTTCTGGAGGCATGAGAAAACTGCCAAAATCCAGAAGACACACCATTTTCAGGCCATATCCAATGAATTTAATATAGAAATACATTCATTTATTTTAAAATTGACAAAGCATATAATTCATTTTATTGCAAGTATGAAATGTCACATGATACAGTGTTGAGATAAAAGAAATTTCAATTTTATACTATAGTTTAGAAAATTATGTAAGAATAATCATTCCCAAGGGTCTAGGCAGAAAATGGAATATGATATAATTTTCTTCTGCTCATAGATCTTCAAATTTATTCAGAGAACTGTTAGTATCCAGCTTTCTTGAGGTTCAAGTTCAAGAGAGTCCAAAGCCAAGGCTCTCCCAGAAATACATTTTTAAAATTCATATTCTGAGTTCTCCATTTCTTCCCGTTTCAACCTACTAGTTAAACCATTATGTCATTTCAGTCTGAAAAACTGCTTTAACATATATCCTAAACTTGAGTCCTCCAGATTCTAGATCTTGTTATTTATAGGATGGACTTTGGAATTCAGACAACCATTTTCTCTTGAGTTCTACCCTTACGAATAAAAGTTTGACTTTTAAGACTAATTTGTTCTGTTGTATTCTTTAAACATCATAGGATATAATACCATAATATTTGATCTTTGTCCCCAGGCTCTGATACAGAGCTTCTAAAACCCTTAAATTTCTTGAGCAAAAGGAGTGTCTTTTGTTATTCATATCTAGCCCTTTTGGATCACATTTGAGTTTATGATGTTCAAGTGACTTAAGGTGGGGAGCCTATTTAGTTTCAGGATGGGAGATAGTCACAAAAAAGACCAAGAGATTAGCAAAATAAAATTGTTACCCCTGAACTCTAGAGAGTTAAGGGGAGCTCTATAAAAATTCCCAAACAATTAGACTCTTTGAAGAGATTCCAAGGTGGTAATACTGCAAGGTGCTGAGAGGGAGGCTGGTTCCCCAGAGAAGGTACAGTAAGAAGCTTCACATACCTTCTCTCCCCCTAACTTGAACTGTGCATCTTGGCATTGATTGTTCCTGCATTTTTTCCTTTAAAACAAATGAGTAAACTTGACCAGGCAGTGGTGCATTGGATAGATCATTGGACTGGGACACAGAGGACCCAGGTTTGAAACCCCAAAGTCACCGGCTTGAGCGCAAGCTCATCAGGCTTGAGTGCCAGATCACCAACAAGCTTTAGTGCAGGGTTGCTGGCTTGAGTGTGAGATTATAGATATGACCCCCTAGTCACTGACTTGAGCCCAAAGGTTCCTGGTTTGAAGCCCAAGGTAACTGGCTTAAGCCCAAGGTCACTTGCTCTGCTGTTGCTCCTGGGTCAAGGCACATCTGAGAAAGCAATCAATGAACAACTAAGGAGACTAAGGAGCCTCAATGAAGAATTGATGCTTCTCATCTCTCTCCCTTCCTGTCTGTCCCTATCTGTCCCTCTCTCTGTCTCTCTCTTTCTGTTTCTCTGTCACAAAAAACAAACAAACAAACAAAAAACAAGTGATTAAATATAAGCAAGGTGTATTCCTGAGTTTTTTGAGTCATTCTATCAAACTGTTGAAACTGTGGATGAAAATAAGTGTTCTATGGAAAGTAACCTCACAGGGTGATCTGACCATAAATTCCGGACTTAGCAGGTCATGGTGGTAGTCACAGCCCAGGCTTATAACTTCTTTAGTAAGAGGTTCCAAGTCTGCCCTGTCCACTGTTTTTCTGCACCTAGGTTAACACACCTTTGAAACACCAGAGTAATACACCTTGAAGAGAACACATTCTCATGTTAACTATCCTGTAATTCACTCCCCACTTCTCATTCTTCTACTTCCATGGAATCTTGTTTACATTCTCTTGTTAATTCCAAATGTATAAAAGAAGTTGCAAAACTGTTATTCTGAAGAGATATTGAGATCTTGTGCCTCAGCATATGTCATCAGTTTGGCTCAAATAAACTCTTTTTAAAAAAATCTGCAGGTTTGGTCATTTCTTAAGTTGACAAACCTGAAGAAGGTTTAGGAACCCCCAATTTACAGCCAGTTGTCAGAGGTGGCCCAGGACTTGTAACTGGCATCTGAAGTGAGGGAAGTCTTATGGGACTGAGTCCTTATGGACAACAAAAAGGGTTCTATGGAGAGTAACTTCGGAGGGTGATTTTATCATAAATTCCTAGCTGTGCAGGTTATGGTGTATAGTTCTGCCCTACATAAATAACTTTTTAGTAAAAGGTTTATCTTTACTTTAAGCAAGACTTGTTTTTGTGCCTCTAGGTTAACATACCTTTGAAATAAGTGGAACCTTAACCACCTGTAAAGCCAGTATCCATGGCCACCATCACAGCCGTATGGCCTGTGCAGGTTCACATTTGATTCATACAGATGGTAATGAAACAACGGAGCCAAGAACAGGTGGACCATTAGCTTTAATCCTAGCTTGCACCTGGCGGGCAAGAAATATAAACAATGAGAAAACACTTCTCTTTCCATTAAGGGCTCCCAAACCCACTGACTTATCCGGGTTTTCCTAGGATCAAAGGTTTGTACCTCACCAGCCTTATTTACCTCTGTTCCCCATCTCCTTCTCTCTGTACAAATTCTGCACAAACTGGCTTCTCCTTCAGCACTCCACCATATTGACTGCTTCTCCTCTCCTCCACGTGGCCTTTCTCTGCTCTCTTCTCTAATGCTAGTCTCAGGAACCAAGAGGGAGCAAGCTCCTGGTCTGCCCCATTTTATAGTGTAGAAATCAAAATGTTTAATCCAATAAACAAACAAGGAAGTATCTGATACAAAGTCACTTAGAGTGGGAAAGGCTTAGTCTTAAAACTAAGCCTTAGGGTATAACAACCCTGCCTGTTTACAGTCTGTTCCCTACACCCAATGCAAACTATAAGCGAGCAAATCTATATATTATATTTACAAACTTATTTGACCAACACCACCCTAAAGAAAGCATAATTATCTGTCTGGTAATCCAATTCCCTCACCCCCACTCCCTGTCATGCTTTCTCCCACTTTCATGTAACCTTTCTTTCTTTCCCTCCTTAATTTCAACTCTATAAAAGAAACTGAAAAACTCTCATTTTCTGGAGCATTTAAAGTCTTGCTTCCTGGCAATTTTCATCACTTTTGTCTCAAATAAATGCTTATAAAAATTCTGTACATGGCCCTGGCCAGTTGGCTCAGTGGTAGAGTGTCAGCCTGGTGTGCAGGAGTCCCAGGTTCGATTCCTGGCCAGGGCACACAGGAGAAGTGCCCATCTGCTTCTCCACCCCTCCCCTTCTCCTTCCTTTCTGTCTCTCTCTTCCCCTCCCACAGCCAAGGCTCCATTGGAGCAAAGTTGGCCCGGGCACTGAGGATGGCTCTATGGCCTCTGCCTCAGGCACTAGAATGGCTCTGGCTGTAGCAGAGCGATGCCCCAGATGGGCAGAGCATCACCCCCTGGTGGGCATGCCGGGTGGATCCCGGTCGGGCACATGTGGGAGTCTGTCTGACTGCCTCCCTGCTTCCAACTTCAGAAAAATACAAAAAAAAAAAAACACTCTACAGGTTTGGACGTTCTTACAATGGTACCATTAACCTGCGGGGTCTGTACTAACTCTGTGTAATGTTAGAAAAGAAGAAGAACAAAAAACAAACAACAATAAAAAGACCAAAAGGGAGTCACTTTTGATAAGCCACTTCACCCAACCAAAACTTAATAACTAACCTAATTGAAGTTTTTGCCTCTCTTAGGAATGAAATTTTAAACCAATCTGTCAAGAGTTTCCTGAACAACAATAGTGAGATAATCTGCCTGATAAGACCCCTTGCCTTCTCCAAAAAGAGTGTCCTGCCTGAAAAAAATCTATTCCTTAAACTTTTTAGTCCCACCTTCTTTTTGCCTATAAAAACCTTCCATTTGGTAAAACTCATCAGAATACCTTTCAACTTGGTAGATGGGATGCTGTCAGATTCACGAATCGTTTTACAAGCCAATCAGATCTTCAAATTTACTTTGTAGACAAAAGAATGGGGTCAAATACTAAACATGAGAAGCTCAGGGGCCCTTGCATGGTGGACCTTACAAACTCAGAGACCAAAATTACCATATAGGACGGTGCAAACATAAAAATTCCTAACTAAAAGACAGTCATGGCAGGTAGTCACATCCTGGGCCTTCAGTTCCTTGACAAAGGTCAATATTTACCTTAAGTACCTGTCTGTAGTCTTTTTGCATCTAAGATAAAATACTCTTGGAATGTCAGAGTAATCCCTTTTTCAAACCCCTCAGAGTACAACCTGTCACCAGTGCAGGAGACCACAGCAACTCTCATTGTTATATTGTTCCCCGCATACCATCTCTATGTGCTCTGAATGTTAATTAATTATCCTGTCTCTCTGTTTTACTTTTTATCCAAACCTAGATATTTTCCAGCTCTGCTGTCTCCTGCCCCCTTAATCTCCCACCAATAGATTTCATGTAACCCTTCTTATGTCTCCTCCTTTGGTTCTAATGTATAAAATAAGCTATAGAACCACCATGCTCTGATACATTTTCTCAATCTATTGGGATTTTGCTTCTCAGCAACTGTCAGTTTGGCTCAAATAAATTCATAAAAATTCTCTACAGTTCAGGATGATTCCTATGTTGACAACTTGGTGAAATTTTATTGTTTAACAACAGTTATTGTCATAATTAAATTACATTATTAGGCACCAGTTGGTATCTGGAGAATTACAGAATGGGTTTTTGGTGTCAGAAAACACTTCAGAACATGCTGACTTTTAAAGTCTAAACTAAGCAGAGCTAAGCAATGCCTCAGTGTTCTTTGCTGTGTCACCACTGCGTCCCCTCTCCCAAGCGTGCACATTTCAGCATCAATGAATGAAGCACTATAAAGCAAGGAAGGAGTACAACGTGAGGTGTAACATCAATCTGTGTCATTAACAGAATTGTATCTTTCTACATTTCAGGTATTGAAACCCTAACCTCCAATGGGATTGTATTTGGGAATCGGGATTTTTGAGTGGTAATTAAAGGTAAATGAGGTGACAAGGGTGAGATCCTAATCCAATAAGGCTGGAGACATACAGGACCCCTCAGTCTCTGCACACACACAAAGAAAATGCCATGTGAGTGCACAGAAAGAAAGCTGCTATCCAAAAGGCAGGGAAAGAACTCTCGCCAGAAACCAAATATGCCACCAATTTGATTTTGGACTTGGATCCTACAGAACTGTGAGAAAAAAAAAAAAATTCTGTTGTTTAAGCCACCCAGTCTGCGATATTCTATAATGGCTATTTTAGTTGAGTTATACAACCCGATAAAATTTCAAAAACATTAACACATTTTAGTTGTTGGGCAAATGAGTTTGTAAAATATGATTTCTGAGTTTGCTCACTTTTATTCTTAAAAATGATGTTGCCCACGTGAATGGCGCTGCCCAGGTGAAACTGCTAATTACCTTCCTGCTTGGGAAGGACCATTGTTATGCTAATGTGTGCTGGAGGAGAGGTTTTGGCACCAAAGAAGTTTTGAAAAGGAAGGAGCAGGGTGAGAGAAGGAAGCCAAGGTGGCAGGGTGCTGAAAGAGTGGCCAGTTTGTGCAGAAAGGAGAAGGGAGAAGGTGTGCAGATGGGGAACTAGAGATGACTGAGACTGGTGAGGCCTTTGATTCTAGGAAAAACTGGAGAAGAGTTTCCTGCTTGTGGAACTAGAGAATTTATGAGTGGCTTTGGGAGCCCTAAATGAAAAGGAAGTGTTTTCCCACTGTGTGTTTGTTATTACTCACCTGCTGGTATGAGGCTAGAATAAAAGATTGGCCCATCAGTTTTTGGCTCCACTGTTTCTTTACCATCTTCCCGAATTCAATGGGCACCTGCACCTTCATGGCCGCGACGATGGCTGTGACTATTGGCCACACAACTGGCGTAGTTTGCAGCAGGATTCGGATTGCATCAGTATGGAGTTGCCACCACCCTTGAGGGGTGGGGTATAGGACTGGTTGTTTTTATGGTTCCCCATGGTTGTCCTTTTGGGGACCATGGGCTGGCTGATCTTTACAGCTTTGTGAGAGGAAACCAAGAGTGCTGTGGAAGAGGCGGCCCAAGGCCTGCAAACCGAGCAGCAGCAGGAGTTGGAATGGCCATGGGAGAACGAGATGCAGATCTTGGAACTGGAGCAAGCACTGGAAAAGGAGGCTGACCAGGTTTGTAAGTTGCACCTGGAGATAGAGCAGTCTCTGGAGAAGGAATTACAGGTTTGTGAGTTGCAGTTTGCCCTGGAAGTTGAACGTTGGCAGAAGCAGTTATTGGAGGAACAACTGTGGGTTCATCTTCATGAGAGCCAGCAGCTGTAGGAGCCTAAGATGGAGCCATGCTGGTGGAGTGGATCTCAATCAGTGGGAGCTGGCATTTCCAGCATCTCTTCTGATGATGAGAAGGCTGAAGTTGCCATCCACAGACTTAAGAAGGTTAAAACCCAACAGCAAGAAGTACCTACTAAGCCCCTCTTAGGTTTGTAATTATGGGACATAGGGGTGGATGGCTCTGGAGCAGAGGTGGAAATGTTGACCACCATTGCCCATGCTCCTCCTTGGGACAGTGTCTTAGGAGCAGCAAGGATGGCAGGGAAGAGGGGGGAGGCCTGAGGCCCCATGTGAATGGACTGATTCTTGGACTGTGACCAGAGGGGGAACCAGCTCCCTTGTTGGATGGACATACGGCTTTTGAACAATGTGAAAAACCCTGATGGGGGGAGGCAGGACTGATAGAGGCCCCTTGCACCAGGAAGCTTTTCATCCAGTTGGAATGAAGCTCTGAGGACATTCTGCACTTTGGGCAAAGTGCTCAGAGAATCATAGTGAAGGGCACCTTTGAATTGTATGACTTGTGCTTTTGCTGTAATTTGTTTGTGTGATGTGCCTAATTCTTTGCACAGGAATGCCTGTGATGTGAATTGCGAAATGAGCAAAAGGGGTGGAATGTCAGGCAAACGAGTTTGTAAAATATGATTTCTGAGTTTGCTCACTTTTATAATTAAAAATGGTGCTGCCCATGTGAATGGTGCTGCCCATGTGAAAGTGCTAATTATCTTTCTGTTTGGGAAGTGCTATTTTTATGCTAATGTGTGCTGGAGGAGAGGTTTTTGGCACCAAAGAAGTTTTAAAAAGGAAGGAGCAGAGTCAGTGAAGAAGACCAAGATGGCAGGGTGCTGAAGAAGAAGCCAGTTTGTGCAGAGAGGAGAAGGGAGAAGGTGTGCAGATGGAGAACCACAGATGACTGAGACTGGTGGGGGCTTTTGATTCTAGGAAAAACCAGAGAAGATTCTCCTTGTTGTGGAACCAGAGAATGTGTGAGTGGCTTTGGGAGCCCTAAATGAAAGGGAAGTGTTTTCCCCCTGTGTGTTTGTTTTTACTCACCTGCCAGTGCGAGGCTAGAATAAAAGAATGGCCCAGCAGTTTTTGGCTTCACTGTTTCTTTACCATCTGCCCAAATTCAATGGGAACCTGCACCTACATGGCCATGACAATGGCCACAACTACTGGCCATACACCAGTCAACATAATCTTTTGGAACCAAAAGACTGACATTTTTCTTATATATAAAACAATATTATAATATCAGGGATTGGGGCACTCAAGCACTTCTGTTAGCTGGCTGGTAAAATAATCCTAGAATCCCAATTTAATAATTTTTTTTTTAAAACTTTAAGTCACAACACTATAGAGTTTTCAATTCAAGAGTTAATCATTTACTCCCATTTCAATATATGTGTTACTGTGCAAACAGGAAAGCAGACATAGTTCCTGCCTTTGAGATGTTTACAGTTTTGTAGAAAAATAAACATTAACCAAATAACCCCACAACTCCCCAAGGTACAAGTGAGCTTTGAAGTTCAAACACTTTATTTCACATTTACTGGTATCAGGTTGATGCGTGAAGACTAGTAGAAGAGTCCTATGAGAGCTCCCTTTTTTATAAAATGCACAGAAATCCAATCTTGTCAGACATACATTATGCTTCAAAAATGCATTGACATTATATAGTTTTATAATTGGCATTTTATATGATAATTCAAGAATAATTAATAAAAAGGCCAATAGAACTAGAAAGAGTGATATATGAAAAAAGTTTGAGAAGAGTGAAAACCTATAGCTTGACCAAATAAAAACAGAAAGGGAATATAGTCATGGAAATTAACTCAAAGTTTTTAGAAAAGGAACAAATTTTAATATTAAAATAAAAGTAAAAAATTAATTTTTACATTACTAAAAATGAGCACCAGCTTTATTCATTAGACTAGAGATGCAGTTAAAACCTCTTTAAAATAATGCATGAGCTCAAAATTGAGAGGGAAAATATCCCTAAGCTAGTCTATGTGATCACTAAAGAAAAGGCAGCAATGGGAAAATGTATCTATTCATGATTATCATCACATTCAAAGCATTTATGGTGTTAGGGACATTGGGAGAGTCTTCTAATATCTTAGGAAATAATTTACTGGAGGAAAAAAAAGAACAAGGAAAGTTAGACAGAGAATTCTCAAAGCATATAGGAATATGTATTCCTGCTATAACTTGTCAGTCTTTCCCTGAAAATTCAAGGAAGAATAAAGCATTTTATTTCTGCTGTGAGATTAAGCCTTAGGACATTATTAATGATGGTGACAGAAATGGCACAGGACACCACGTGTTGCATGTAAAACAGTCTTCTGGCAAGTTGATACAGGGAAAATTAGAGCTATGTTTTTCCATGAAATTCTAAGATATATTTTACCAAAAGGTCTCTAATGTATTCATCATTCTCAATTTAAAAATTTTTAAGTGGATTTACCCAGAATTAGGAACTGTTGAGATAAATTATAATATTTTTTAATTACATAATTTTAAACTGAGCCTGTAAGTCTACTGGATCAGTTAAGAAAACCAAAACCCTTTTTAAATTACACTTTAAGAAGGTCCTGGTCAGTTGGCTCAATAGTAAAGCAACAGCCTGGAGTGTGGATGTCCTGGGTTCTATTCCTGGTCAGGATACACAAGAGAGGTGCTCATCTGCTTCTCTACCTTTCCCCCTCTTACTTCTCTCTCTTTCTCTCTCTCTCTTCTCCTCTCCTCCTGCACTCATGGCTCCAATGGAGCAAGTTAGAACGATTTGGCCCTAGGCACTGAGTATGGCTCCATGGCCTCCACCTCACTCACTAAAAAATAGCTACCACTGCAATAGAGCAAGGACTGCAGATGAACAGAGTATCACCACCTAGTGGTTTTCATAGGTGGATCCTAGTCAGAGCATAGGCAGGAGTCTGTCTCTGCTTCTCCATCCTCACACTAAATTAAAAGAAAAAAAATTAAACATTGAGAAAGAAAATACACTAAAAATTATTTTAAATAGCACTCAAGTAGCAATAGTGCAGAGTAATTTTTGCTTCTCCCTGAAATAAGCTCATTTTAAGAGTGTCAATGAGAAAAGAAGATTGAGGAAGCTATGCAATCACCCTGCTTTAGCCCAGAGCTAACCCAGGGCTTAGTGCCTGTAGCATTCTGTGCCTAAACAGCAAAGGTAAGATAGCTGACCTTTTAGCTAGACTTACAAATGAAGTTCCTGAGAGTATGAATTAACAGATTTAAGCAAACTATTATAAATGTCAAACTTAATTTCTGACATCTTCAAATACCAAGATAAACTGCAACTGTGAACTCTAAGATCTAGCTTTTTCATATCCTCCTAAAGTCTACATGTACTTACATTTGTCCAAATGCAATATCACATGAATTTTAAAATTCTCCTACCTCACCATCTTTGCCTCTTTAGCAGAAAGATCACCCAAATAAAGCCTTTGATCTAAAAGTAATGTTGGATTTTAAAAAATTGAAGAATTGGCAACATCAATGATCAATGTGGAAGTCTTTGATCCTTATGAATTAATCCCTTTGGACTATCAAAAAAACAAACAGAAAATAAGGTTCAAATATTCAGTGAGAAACATAGAGGAATTTAGATTCTTAAGTTCCTCAAACTCTTTAATTTCATGACCTCCCTTCCCCACTGTGAACTTTTATATTACTTTAAGAATTCTTTTAGTTTAGTAAACTGTTCTGAATTGTCATAAAACTAGAGAATATATATTATAATTTAAAAAGGAAAAATTTTCCACTATTGTTAATCATTTATTAATATTGAATTGAAAATCATTTAGTTTAATAAAGGACTATTCAAATTAAACTATACAACAGAAAATTCCATACATTTTAACTTTATTATAAATAGATGACCAGAATTATTAGAAGTAAAGACAAAAGTTGTTGGTTGATTTTTGTTAGGCAGATAAAATATATTATGCTCACTTTGTTAAAGATGGTGCTGCCCACATGGAAGCCTGTCGCCCAGGTGATAATATTAGTTGCCCTTCTTGCTTTGGATGGATGTGATTATGTTAATATGTGTTGGGGGAGGGCTTTTATGCCAAAAGGTTTTAAAAGGAAGAGAGATCACGTTGTTCCGAGAGAAGAGTTATGTTCTAGGAAGAACCCATGCTGTAGAAGAGCAGAGAAAGGTCACATGGAGGAGGCCAGGAAAAGCAGCCAAGATGGTGGAGTGCTGAAGGAGAAGCCAGATTGTGGAGAGAGAAGGAGATGGGGAACAGAGGTGAATAAGGCTGGTGAGCTAGAAACTGATTCTAGGAAACTTGGATAAGTCAGTGGCTTTGGGAGCCCTGAATGGAAAGGGAAGTGTTTTCCCACTGTGTGTATTTCTTGCCCGCTGGGTGCAAGCTAGGATTAAAGCTAATGGCCCAACAGTTCTTGGCTCTATTGTTTCATTACCATCTGTCCGAATCTAATGCGAACCTACATGGGCCAAGCGGCTGATAGTGGCAGTGGCTACTGGCTTTACAGTTTTCTTTCAGTGATTTCCTAGGAACACATAGATTGGTCTTGGTTATTGTTAACATATCATAGATATAATGGTTAAAAGTTTGGACTATGTAGATTTTTTTAAACCGTGTTTCAAGAAAACAATTGTGTAGAGTTCCACAGAGAATCATGAGTTTCACAAATTTTGGTTTTTAATTAGAATTTAAAATCTCTGTTACATTATTCTTAAAACAAATATATACCCTGTTGGTCAAATAAGTTTGTAAATATGATATATATGTTTGCTCACTTATAGTTTGCATTGAGGGCTGGGCAACGCCAGATATATTGGTCTGTGAGGTTGGAGCTTCCTTGCTGATTGGGAAGGGCCATTTTCTTGCTAATCTTTACTGTAAGGGAAATTCTGCCCCCACAGCCGAGAGGTGCAGGAGAATTTCTTCTTTCTCCCCTCCCTGATCCTTTGCTCTCCATGGGAAAAGCAGGTTTTCTGCTTTTCCCTTGGTTTTTCTTATGGCTTGCCTGTCTTGGTGAGACACCAATAAACAGAATGGCCCACCATCTTCCGACTCTGCTGTTTCTTTACTATCTGCCCAAATTTAACGAGAATCTGCATGTAAATGGCCACGATGGCAGCAGCAGTGGCCCCTGGCCTTACACACACACACACACACACACACATTCATATGCCAAATGAAATTGGATAAAAGTGTCACAGAGACAATAACTACTCAGAGACCACATGGCAGGCACTGAGGAACCTAAGGAAGACCACCTCACAATCCCCTCTAAAGGATTCATGAGATAGCCCTGACCCCAGGTCCTTACAGGTATTTGATTCACACAAAATTGAAGCAGGGATAAGAATGAGGAAGTCAGGAAGCAGAGAAGAGAATAAAGAAGTCAGGAAAGGGAACTTTAGAGCAGATTAAAGGGCAACTGAAGTGTGAGGTCTGTTGGCAATGGGGAAAGGTCACATGAGGAACCACCCATACCCATGACTGCTGAAAGAAATGGCCACACCATGACTGCCAAAAGAAACAGCCCAGGAGCATTTTGAAAAAACAACTGTCCAATGAAATTTCACCACGACCTATCACCACCACCACCCTACCAATGCTATAAATTACCCACCCTCCCCCCTACCACGTGGGAGAAGCTGCATGACTTCCCTGGCCCGTCTTGTGGACCAGTGAACCTCACCTGGGATGTGCTCTAAATAAAGCTTTTGCTCATCCACACTTGGTGGCTACATCCTTCTTTCTTCCTTGGCGGAAAATACCTTACACGAAGTAGTTCAAATGTCCCCCACCTATTGATTAATCAGAATTGCTAATTCTATCCCTATTGTGCTGCATTCAGCACAGAACTGCATTCAGTACTTCTGTCAGTAAAGCCACTGGGGCCTTTGCGTCAGGGCACTGAACTCTGTCCTTGTTCTAAGTTCCTATTCAGGGCCTCTATATAGAAGCAGATAGACATAGTTCAATTCTGACCCTACTATGTATTTATTAGCTGTTTGAAGTTGAGTACCCAAATCTCAGTTGTTGACAGGAGTAAATGAGATGCTGCAGAGAGTAATGCAGCATAGCACTTCAAAGCACAGGTCCTAAATGTGGTCCCTGGGCCAGCAGCATCAGCTTCATCTGGTATCTTGTTAGAAAGGCAAATTCTTAGGTCCCACTGCAGATCTACTAAGGTTGGGAATAGTAATTAGTATTTTAACAAGTCATACAGGTAATTCTGATGTGTATTAGAGTTGAGAACTACCACCCTAGACTCAGTTTCTTTGGGTTCCAGCTTGGCCATTTAACAACTACATGAACATGTTACTAAATTTCTATAAACCATGTAGAGTGTTTGAAACATAATAATAAATGTTAGCTATTAAAGTGCTTAAGACAGCGCTGGATAGTAAGCATCTCAGTGACTGTTGACCACTGGTATGATAATTATTATATTAATCATGATTAATTTTTATTATTACATCATTGCAAAACAGAATCAAGCAATAAAATGCTTAAATAAATTGAAGTACAATAAAATACTTAAATGACATTCAATTTAAAAAAAAGTTTGCCTGACCAGGCGGTGGCACAGTGGATGGAGCATCAGACTGGGATGCAGAGGACCCAGGTTCGAGACCCCAAGGTCGCCAGCTTGAGTGTGGGCTCATCTGGTTTGAGCAAAAGCTCACCAGCTTGGACCCAAGGTCACTGGCTCAAGCAAGGGGTTACTCGGTCTGCTGAAAGCCCATGGTCAAGGCACATATGAGAAAGCAATCAATGAACAACTAAGGTGTTGCGAAGAAAAACTAATGATTGATGCTTCTCATCTCTCTCTGTTCCTGTCTATCTGTCCCTATCTATCCCTCTCTCTGACTATCTCTCTGTCTCTGTAAAAAAATAAAAATGAAAATTAAAAAAAATTAAAATTAAAATTAAAAAAAAGTTTATAGTTACATGTGGAAATTTCTGTGAATTCTTAAAAGTAAAACCCATAGAAAGGTATGCAGTATACTTCTTTTTAAGTTCTAAAGAACTCCTATTGCTTTTTCTTTATAGGATCACACTCATTAGAAGCAGACACGCTAAAAATAACACTGATTCACCATGATTATTCACAGAGGTTTTATAATTCAAAGATTAGGCAGACCCAACGTTCCTTCTAATCTGCTGACTTTATTCCTTTTGCAGTCCAAATGTCCACACAGAGCCTGGCTTGAATTCTAATATGACATGTCAGTTTGTTTGTTTTTTTAACCTTTGTATCTATGTCATAAACATTAGAAGGAAGGCAAATGTGCCGATGTGCATATGGTTTGACATTTAGTTCTTTAATGCAGTGACAAAGAAGAACGATTGAGGATTAAGATACAGAGGATGGAGATGTTCATGCTTGGGCAAGATGGTCATGAGTAGGACAGCGAGCATCTGCTTCGTTACAGCCCAAGGCCCTGGAACGTCACAGCAAACTGATCAGCCCATCTGTAAGCATGAAAAATGCCTCTTTAGTGTCTTAATTTGCAGTTTATCATATTTATTATGTTTCACCATTATTATATTTTCTATAATAATAGCATATTAAAGTCCACAGAGCCTGAAATTTTCTGTGTGGGAAGATTTTTGACTCCCAGTTCAGGCTCTCTCTTTTATTTGGTAAGCTATATTTTCCTAAGACCTTGCCCATTTTATATAAATTTTGAAGGTGCTGGCCTAAAACTTGTTCATAAATTCTTCACATTATTTTTTTTAAATCTCTGTAATATAGATATTAACCCTCCTTTTTCATTCAGGTGTTAGTTATTTGTGTCTTATACTTTATTGATTAATATCATTAATAAATTTGTGTTTATTTTATTACCTTTCAAAGAATGACTTTTTGGCTTTATTCAAACTTCTTAGTTTTTATTACTATAACATTAATTTCTGTTATTATCTACATTACTGTTATCTTGATATTTTATTTATATTTCTTCTTATAACTTATTATATTAATATTTAGCTATTAATTTCCAACATTTTTTCTACATGAATAATGGTGTAGCTGTTTTCTAATAGTTTAAGATATAGTATTTTCCTTAAAATTTTTTTCATTTTCTGATAATTTTCTGTATCTCTGATTTATTTCTTAACACATAAATTCCTTTTTATGTATTAATTTAATTTCCAAAGATATGAAACTTTCTACTAAACAACATTATGAATGTGAATTGAATTCTTGATTAATTATATAGTTATCATGATAACAATCCTGTGAAATGTATGGAAACTTAATTATGGCTAAGTTTTCTATGGTCAACTTTTTTTTTTTTTTTTTTTTCTTTTTCCATTTTTCTGAAGCTAGAAACGGGGAGAGACAGTCAGACAGACTCCCGCATGCGCCCAACCAGGATCCACCCGGCACGCCCACCATGGGGCGACGCTATGCCCACCAGGGGGCGATAATCTGCCCATCCTGGGCGTCGCCATGTTGCGACCAGAGCCACTCTAGCGCCTGAGGCAGAGGCCAAGGAGCCATCCCCAGCGCCCGGGCCATCTTTGCTCCAATGGAGCCTTGGCTGCGGGAGGGGAAGAGAGAGACAGAGAGGAAAGCGCGGCGGAGGGGTGGAGAAGCAAATGGGCACTTCTCCTGTGTGCCCTGGCCGGGAATCGAACCCGGGTCCTCCGCACGCAAGGCCGACGCTCTACCGCTGAGCCAACCGGCCAGGGCTATGGTCAACTTTTTATAAGTGTTCTATGTGTATCTGAAAAGAAGGTGTATTCTATAGTTGTGTGGTGTGATATTTATTTATACCCATGAGGTAATACTTATTAATCACATCCTATAGATTTTCTATATTGTTTACTGATTGTCTTTTTTTTTTAGCAATTAATGAGAGATGCTTTTTAAATTCTATTACAATGGTGGATTGGTTGGTGTGTTCTTCCTTACTATCCTTTCTTTGTGTGTTTGGGGACTATGTTTTTAGATATATACAAATTTAAAATCATTATATGTTTCTAGGAAATTGAAACCACTAGTACTATAAAATGACCATTTATCTCAATTAATGCTATGGAACTTAAGTTCTATTTAGCCTGATCCAGCTTTATTTTAGATTTTATTTGGATGGTTGCCTTTTTCACCCTTTGTTTTTAATTTTTTATATAACCTTATACTTTTGTTGTGTCTTTCATAATGTTTTCCATTGAGATGGCTTTATTTTACTTTGGTTTTAAGTGAGTCAGACAATTACACTTAATGTAAATACTCATCTGTTTGTATTTAAGTCTACCATCTTATTTTGAGCTAATTGCCCTGCTTCTTAAATATTTCTTTTTCAGTTCTTTTTTATTTTGAATGATCAATAATAATATTATAGTGGCCTGACCTGTGGTGGCGCAGTGGATAAAGCGTCGACCTGGAAATGCTGAGGTCGCCGGTTCAAAACCCTGGGCTTGCCTGGTCAAGGCACATATGGGAGTTGATGCTTCCTGCTCCTCCCCTTTCTCTCTCTCCTCTCTCTCCTCTCTCTCTCTCTCTCCTCTCTCTCTAAAAAAAAAAAAAAAAGAATAAATAAAAAAAAAAATAAATAAAAATATTATAGTGGATAAGTGAATAAAATAAAAATTAAAACATATAACAACATTAGTGCACATATTGGATGAGAATAAGTGTTAAGCTCTTGTATTATCCAGCAAGAGGCAAATTTTGTTGATTGACATTGGAAAATTAAAGATGTACCTGATAATTTATAAGTAAACTGATAAAAGGAATAAAGTACATTACTTCCAAACAATAGGAGGGAAAACATGTAAGGATTAAACATATTCATCCATCTACCTTTATTGTTCTTCATGCTTTTCTGTAAGTTTTGCCTTCATGACACATCTCAACCTCCCATATCACTTAATTTGTCTCTCTAACAAAGTGTGCTCTGGGTAATATCTTCTCATTTTTTCTACCCAGTTTTCTTTCAACTGTGTATAATCAGTCAGTTGTTTTACCCATCTATTGAGTTTTCAATATTTGTTATTATAATTTTCATTTCTAGAAGTTATATTTCATGTTAAATCTCTTTGGTCAATTTGTATACTTTTTATATTTTTTTATTATTTATTTATTTATTCATTCATTTTTAGAGGGGAGAGAGAGAGAGACAGAGAGAGAGAGAGGAGAGAGAGACAGAGCAAGAGAAGGGGGGAGGAGCTGGAAGCATCAACTCCCATATGTACCTTGACCAGGCAAGCCCAGGGTTTTGAACTGGCGACCTCAGCATTTCCAGGTCGACGCTTTATCCACTGCACCACCACAGGTCAGGCTATACTTTTTATATTTTTATTTTCTCTTCAGATATATATAAATTCATCACCTATTCTTTGAACATAAAATGATAGTTATTTTCTAATTTGTGGCTTTTTTAAATATATTAAATGATTTTGAGGGTCTATTTTAGCTTTTAATTTTTTCTGCCAATTCTTCCCCTGTGTCTTTTTTCTGTGTGTGTATATTTATTTTTGGCTAGTTTTGCTTCATGTGCTTTAAAAATTATTTGTAGAAAATCTTTGATACCCAGAACAAAAGTGACATTTCCAGATAATATTCCCATTTGTTTTGAAAAACTAGGAGCCTGGGTCTTTTTCAAAATAACTTTATGGCTCTACTCCAGTGTTTTAGAACTACTCGGTTTAAGGAAATTTGGGCTGCAAAACAGCGGAAGAACTTTCTAATTGTGTTAATGTCTCAAGAATTTATTTTCACACCTGAACTGTTGAGCACCAAGACAACATGTTTTGTTTTTTTTATAGGTTCATATGTGCTGAGTGTGGGGTCTTAGTGTTGTTTAACTCTTTCTGAAAACCTATGGATAGATGAATCAGTATTTTCAAAGATTGGCGAACATTTCTGACCATGGACCAACAGGAATAAGGATGACATTTTGACCTTTTATCATTCTCCCAGGAGGTGCTTCTCAGTTGGCTCTCAATTTAGACAGAAAAGAAGGTATATAGTTTATGTTTTGCTTTACTTTTTGGGGTTTTTTTAAAGAATTGTTCTTACTTAAGATAATGACATTTTTACACATATGAAATATAAGTACATATCCTCTTTGATAGATTATGTTTTAGTCATTATTATTTGACACTACAATAGGTATAGCTCATATTATTTCTGACTTATATTAACATCATCCATGTACTCATTCAACTAATGCTTATTGAATGGTAGCTGTCTTTCATTACTACTCTTACAATACATGTTATCACTTAGGATCATTTTAGAAATACTAACAATTAGAGCAGTTTCAACTTTCTTAAAAATCACAATGGATATTAAAGTGTAATTTTGGGTCATGGCAAATATGATCTAAAACTCAATAATTGATGTATTATCAAATAATACAAAAATAAAAATATTATGATTCTAAATTTTATATGAATCTATATGAATTTCTTAGACTTTTTGCAATATTGTTCAAAAGTATTTTCCTTAAGAAAACATTTGAAAGAAGACATCCAAATCAAAGTTAAGCTCTAGCAAGTACATCCAAAAATATTTTGTAATAGAAAATGAAATTTTCATATTAGTATTTTTTTGTGCCTTATGATCTGGGTATTAGTTTGTGACAAAGAAGTAGTAATATTAAGAGTACATAAAAATATGTCTTCAAAACTCATTTTTAAAGCATATAGAGCACTTTGTAAACTCTTAGATAAATGAAAAAAATAAACAAAAGGTTATCTATGCATAAACTCTACTGAAAATAATGGTAGAACTTAATTTTTAAAAATTCTGTAATGTAATTGAAGCAGTCATTATTTGACTTTAGGATCAACAGTAGGTGACATTCATTGTTTTCATCAGCATATCACATAATTTTACCTAAGAAAACATACCCTTTAAATTTCTAACAACAGTTTTGATGTATAGGAACAGAAGCATTTGCACTACAATTTTTCAGTGCATTATAAATGAAGTGAATGTTTTCTAAATGTCATAATTTAAATTTCATGGGGCATGAAATCTTCTTTGAAATGAAATTTAAAGCCTTTTTCAAATAAGAAGACTAATCTTACGGTCAAAAACACTTTATATTCCCAGACATTATTAACCTTGGAGTACTGCATGCAAGATGATAATACTTTCTGACATATTAAGATTAAATTTGTCTTTATATAATTATGTTAAAGAATGCATTTAAAATATATAAGATTGCAAGAGAAGTGGTAAGTGTGTGCAATAGTAGAATTTTCATTCAATAATATGTAGTAAATTTAACCCATCATTTATATGGTAATGTCAACACATTATTTTGGGTCTAATCATAGTCCTTAATGTCAGAAATAGTAACATTGAGCAATAACCCAAAAGAGAACTGCCATTAACTTCCTACAGTACTTTTAAATATTAAAAAGTGCATGATCATTTTTATTAATAAAGTACATAATCTTTTTCTTATAATCAAGTGTGTTTTAGTGTATTCAAAAATGTTTTAGAATGTGATTTGAAAATATATTAGTCCTACTTTGAACAGCTTGCTTTCCTCTTGTTTTTAATTGCAAGTAGCTGTACATGAAATTTTTTGAACAAAGAATGCTTGTTGATTGGCCATTTTTTTCTAGACATGAGCTGTCCATGCCAACAACTATTTTAAATATAAAAGGCAACAATGCAATTTATTTTTGTCTGCTTCAAAACTTCAAAATCTTAATGACAAGGGAATATATTATGTATTTTTTATTATTTCTTCATAAATGACTAACAATTTTTATTTTTATTATCTTAATGTTTTAAAACATGACCAGGATGACGTCAGAGTAATGGCGGGGTAGGAAGCGATTCCGATAAATCTCCCCCAAAACTCAACAAGATCTTCAACCAGAAACAGAAAAACCTATACTTGGAGCTTCCAGATGCTTCGCAATACACCCAAAGGTATGATTGAGTGAAAAATTGGCTAAATATATAACCAAACCCCGAAGGAAAAAGGGAGTAAGAAATGCTCCGCCTTCCTCACTAACCTAAACAGGGCGGCTTTCTCTGGTAACTGTGAATATAGGAACTGAGGCGGGCAAAGGGGGTGAATAGATCCAGGCCGCCGCGGCACAAACGGCCGAACCAGGCTGTGGCATACAGATCCAAGCCGAGGAAAATCTGATCCTGTGGCAACCCGGGCAATACAAGCTAACACTCGCGCCAAACCCAAACAAAGAAAGACAAGCGGAGCGGCCATTTTACCCGGTCTCCTGGTCGGTGCGCAGTTAGTGGGCGAGAATTTCTTCCTAGGCCCCGAGAGTGGGTGCCCGTGTTGCCCCACGGAGAGGCAGGGTCAGAGGCCTTTCTGTGGGCCGAGGACAGAGTCTCTGGGCAGCCCCAGCGCCCTGGGAAAGCCACGCACGGGAGGGAGTGAGAACTAATTCCAACGGTGGAGATTTTCCGTGCTGGTGAGGGTTTCACTCAGAGGGAACCGCGGCCGGCCTCATATCCTGGTGTGCGCACGCAGATAGGTAGTGAGCGATTCCTCCGAGTGCCTCGGCAGGGCGCGCCCGTGTTATCGCACAGAGGGGCAGAGTCAGGGGCCTTTGTGTGGGCCAAAGCGGAATCTCGAGCCGCCCCAGCGCCTTGCAAAAGCCGCGCACGGGGACGGAGCGAGACTCAATTCCAACGCTGCAACTTTTCCCTGCGGTTGGGGGTTTCACTCAGAGCGTGAGACTGCTGGTTGGATATCCTGGTCGCAGACAGTGAGTGAGAGTTTCCTCCAAGCGCCCCCCAGAAGTGGGCGCCTGCTTGTGTTACTGGACAGGGTGGCAGAGCCAGTGGTCTTTGAGTGGGCGGAAAGCCCGCCTGATTATGCTAGCAGCTCTGACTGACTGAGCCTTACCCAGAGCCCTGTGCTGAGTGGAAATAGAGTGGGGAGTTGCCAGCTCTTTGAGCCTCTTACTATCCAGGCAGAGGCAGCAGCAACACCATAGCTGGATTATCAGGCTACTAATTGAGGAAGGAAAGACTAGGAGAAAGGCTCCAGGAACACGGACTCTCTCACTGTCGGAGCCTATAAATGCTAATGAGCCTCGACTCCCACGAGACTAAAGCACAATACATGACATTGCCATAGAGACTTATCAACTGCAAGCCTCTACCTGAGCGTGCCAAAGGGGCAGAACCCGGGGTACAGAGTCACTGACCAGGAAGAGGGAGAGAAAAGAAAAAGCAAGAAGATAACCTCTCAAAATCAAGAATAATCTGCAGACTTTATAACCTATCACATTTTATTATATTTGTTCGTTTGTTTCTCTTATCTTCATTCTTGATACTTTTTTTTCCTCCTCCAATTTGGCCGATTAAATCTCTACTGGTCTTACTCTCTCCTCTCCTTGAACTACACTACCCATAAGTGTTACATCTCCCATTATCTTTTCTCTTCTCTTCCTTTCTCTCTATGAGGGTTGCACTCCAAAACCCTTAACTCTCTCTCTCTCTCTCTCCTTTCTTTTTTCTTCTTTTAGTGGTTCCCTCTTTTTTTTCTCTCTCTCTCCTTCTTTTCTCCCTCTATATTAGTTTCTTCCTTTCTCCTTTACATCTCCTCTCATTCAAACCTCAATAACAAACAAATTATCTTATCTGGGACTCAAACCTATGTTTGTGGCATTTTGGGGGGTTTTTACTTCACCTTTTTAACTCACTAGCAGTACTCCCATCCCTGGCTCTCCATATTATCTAGTTCTTGTTCCACTAAATACAATAAAGTTTTTAATTTGTCCCCCCATTTTTCCGTTTTCCTCTTATTCCTATCATCATAACTCTTAAACAACCAATACCTAAAAGCAAACCATTTTATTCTTTTTTTTTTTTTTTTAATAAATTTTTATTAATGGTAATGGGATGACATTAATAAATCAGGGTACATATATTCAAAGAAAACATGTCTAGGTTATTTTGTCATCAAATTATGTTGCAAACCCCTCGCCCAAAGTCAGATTGTCCTCCGACACCCTCTATCTAGTTCTCTGTGCCCCTCCCCCTCCCCCTAACTCTCCCTCCCTCCCTCCCATGTCCTCCCTCTCCCCCCACCCTTGGTAACCACCACACTCTTGTCCATGTCTCTTAGTCTCATTTTTATGTTCCACCAATGTATGGAATCATGTAGTTCTTGTTTTTTTCTGATTTGCTTATTTCACTCCTTATAATGTTATCAAGATCCCACCATTTTGCTGTAAATGATCTGATGTCATCATTTCTTATGGCTGAGTAGTATTCCATAGTGTATATGTGCCACATCTTCTTTATCCAGTCTTCTATTGAAGGGCTTTTTGGTTGTTTCCATGTCTTGGCCACTGTGAACAGTGCTGCAATGAACATGGGGCTACATGTGTCTTCACGTATCAATGTTTCTGAGGTTTTGGGGTATATACCCAGTAGAGGGATTGCTGGGTCATAAGGTAGTTCTATTTGCAGTTTTTTGAGGAACCACCATACTTTCCTCCATAATGGTTGTACTACTTTACAGTCCCACCAACAGTGAATGAGGGTTCCTTTTTCTCCACAGCCTCTCCAACATTTGCTATTACCCGTCTTGTTGATAATAGCTAATCTAACAGGGGTGAGGTGGTATCTCATTGTAGTTTTGATTTGCATTTCTCTAATAACTAATGAAGCTGAGCATCTTTTCATATATCTGTTGGCCATTTGTATCTCTTCCTGGGAGAAGTGTCTGTTCATGTCCTCTTCCCATTTTTTTATTGGATTGCTTGTTTGTTTGTTGTTGAGTTTTATGAGTTCTTTGTAAATTTTGGATATTAGGCCCTTATCTGAGCTGTCGTTTGAAAATATCAGTTCCCATATAGTTGGCTGTCTGTTTATTTTGATATCAGTTTCTCTTGCTGAGCAAAAACTTTTAATTCTGATGTAGTCCCATTCATTTATCTTTGCCTTCACTTCTCTTGCCATTGGAGTCAAGTTCATAAAATGTTCTTTAAAACCCAGGTCCATGATTTTAGTACCTATGTCTTCTTCTATGTACTTTATTGTTTCAGGTCTTATATTTAGGTCTTTGATCCATTTTGAATTAATTTTAGTACACGGGGACAGGCTGTAGTCGAGTTTCATTCTTTTGCATGTGGCTTTCCAGTTTTCCCAACACCATTTGTTGAAGAGGCTTTCTTTTCTCCATTGTGTGTTGTTGGCCCCTTTATCAAAGATTATTTGACCATATATATGTGGTTTTATTTCTGGGCTTTCTATTCTGTTCCATTGGTCTGAGTGTCTATTTTTCTGCCAATACCATGCTGTTTTAATTATCGTGGCCCTATAATATAGTTTAAAGTCAGGTATTGTAAAGCCCCCAGCTTCATTCTTTTTCCTTAGGATTGTTTTGGCTATTCGGGGTTTTTTATAGTTCCATATAAATCTGATGATTTTTTGTTCCATTTCTTTAAAAAATCTCATAGGGATTTTGATGGGAATTGCATTAAATTTGTATATTGCTTTGGGTAATATGGCCATTTTGATTATATTTATTCTTCCTATCCAAGAACAAGGAATATTTTTCCATCTCATTGTATCTTTTTCGATTTCCCTTAACAATGCTTTGTAATTTTCATTATATAGGTCCTTTACGTTCTTTGTTATGTTTATTCCTAGGTATTTTATTTTTTTTGTTGCAATCGTGAAGGGGATTATTTTTTTGAGTTCGTTTTCTAATATTTCATTGTTGGCATATAGAAAGGCTATGGACTTTTGTATGTTAATTTTGTATCCTGCGACCTTACTGTATTGGTTTATTGTTTCTAATAATCTTTTTGTGGAGTCCTTCGGGTTTTTGATGTATAGGATCATATCATCAGCAAAAAGTGATAGCTTTACTTCTTCTTTTCCGATATGGATGCCTTTTATTTCTTTGTCTTGTCTGATTGCTCTGACCAGAACTTCTAGCACCACGTTGAATAAGAGTGGAGAGAGTGGACAACCCTGTCTTGTTCCTGATTTAAGGTAGAAAGTCCTCAGTGTTATGCCGTTTAATAGGATGTTGGCTGATGGTTTATCATATATGGCCTTTATCATGTTGAGATATTTTCCTTCTATACCCATTTTGTTGAGAGTCTTAAACATAAAATTGTGTTGTATTTTATCAAAAGCCTTTTCTGCATCTATTGATAAGATCATGTGGTTTTTGTTCTTTGTTTTGTTGATATGGTGTATTACGTTAACCGTTTTGCATATGTTGAACCATCCTTGAGATTCTGGGATGAATCCCACTTGATCATGATGTATTATTTTTTTAATATGTTGTTGTATTCGGTTTGCCAGTATTTTGTTTAGTATTTTAGCATCTGTATTCATTAGAGATATTGGTCTGTAGTTTTCTTTCTTTGTGCCATCCTTGCCAGGTTTTGGTATGAGGGTTATGTTGGCCTCATAAAATGTGTTTGGAAGTATTGCTTCTTCTTCAATTTTTTGGAAGACTTTGAGTAGAATAGGAACCAAGTCTTCTTTGAATGTTTGATAGAATTCACTAGTATAACCGTCAGGGCCTGGACTTTTATTTTTGGGGAGATTTTTAATAGTTTTTTCTATTTCCTCCCTGCTGATTGGTCTGTTTAGGCTTTCTGCTTCTTCATGACTCAGTTTAGGAAGGTTGTATTGTTCTAGGAATTTATCCATTTCTTCTAGGTTGTTGTATTTGGTGGCATATAATTTTTCATAGTATTCTACAATAATTCTTTGTATTTCTATGATGTCTGTGGTGATCTCTCCTCTTTCATTTTGGATTTTATTTATTTGAGTCCTGTGTCTTTTTTCCTTGGTGAGTCTTGCCAAGGGTTTGTCAATTTTGTTGATCTTTTCAAAGAACCAGCTCCTTGTTTTATTGATTTTTTCTATAGTTTTTCTGTTCTCTATTTCATTTATTTCTGCTCTGATTTTTATTATCTCCTTTCTTCGGCTGGTTTTGGGTTGTCTTTGTTCTTCTTTTTCTAGTTCCTTAAGGTGTGAAGTTAAGTGGTTTACTTCGGCTCTCTCTTGTTTGTTCATATAGGCCTGAAGTGATATGAACTTTCCTCTTATTACTGCTTTTGCTGCATCCCAGAGATTCTGATATGTCGTATTTTCATTTTCATTTGTCTGTATATATCTTTTGATTTCTGCGCTTATTTCTTCTTTGACCCATTCATTTTTTAGAAGTATGTTGTTTAGTTTCCACATTTTTGTGGGTTTTTCCCCCTCTTTTTTGCAGTTGAATTCTAGTTTCAGGGCTTTATGATCAGAAAATATGCTTGGTACAATTTCAATTTTTCTAAATTTACTGATATTGTCTTTGTGGCCCAACATATGGTCAATTCTTGAGAATGTTCCATGTACACTAGAGAAAAATGTATACTCTGTCGCTTTGGGATGAAGTGTCCTGTAGATGTCTATCATACCCAGGTGTTCTAGTATTTCGTTTAAGGCCACTATATCTTTATTGATTCTCTGTTTGGATGACCGATCTAGAGCCGTCAGCGGTGTATTGAGGTCTCCAAGTATGATTGTATTTTTGTTAGTTTTTGTTTTAAGGTCAATAAGTAGCTGTCTTATATATTTTGGTGCTCCTTGGTTTGGTGCATATATATTAAGGATTGTTATGTCTTCTTGATTCAACTTCCCCTTAATCATTATGAAATGACCATTTTTGTCTCTGAGTACTTTTTCTGTCTTGTAGTCAGCATTATTAGATATGAGTATTGCTACACCTGCTTTTTTTTGGGTGTTATTTGCTTGGAGTATTGTTTTCCAGCCTTTCACTTTGAATTTGTTTTTATCCTTGTTGCTTAGATGTGTTTCTTGTAGGCAGCATATAGTTGGATTTTCTTTTTTAATCCATTCTGCTACTCTGTGTCTTTTTATTGGTAAGTTTAATCCATTTACATTTAGTGTAATTATTGACACTTGTGGGTTCCCTACTGCCATTTTATAAATTGCTTTCTGTTAGTTTTGTATCTAGTTTGATTCTTCTCTTTTGTTTTTCTATCATTTGTTTTTGTTTGTTTGTGTTCCATACTTCTTTCCTCTGTTGCTACCTTTTTTAAGTCAAGTGTTTTTGTGGTGGTTTTTTTAAGGGTGGTTACCATTAAGTAATGAAAAGGGTACCTACCATATTCATTGTAGTACCCTATCTTATAAGTATTTCTGCACTTCATCATCCTTTGCTACTGTTAATTTCCATCCTCTCCCCCCTTTTTTTCCTTTGTTGTCACAGTTTAAGTTTGGTTTTATTGTGTTCTTGGTGGAGCTGTTACTTGTGGTGTTGTTTTCTTTTGTTCTTTGAATCTGGTTGGAAAACCCCCATTAGTATTTCCTGGAGTGGGGGCTTTCTGTTGATAAATTCTCTCATCTTTTCTGTATTTGTGAATGTTTTTATATCTCCTTCATACTTGAAGGATAGCTTTGATGGGTATAGTATTCTTGGCTGAAAGTTCCTCTCTTTCAGGGCTTTAAATATTGGGGTCCACTCTCTTCTAGCTTGTAGAGTTTCTGCTGAGAAATCTGATGATAATCTAATAGGCCTTCCTTTATATGTTGTACTCTTCTTTTCCCTGGCTGCCTTGAGAATTTTTTCTTTGTCATTGTTTTGTGTGATCTTTATTATGATGTGCCTTGGAGTGGGTTTGTTGGGGTTAAGAAAACTTGGTGTTCTGTTTGCTTCTTGAATTTGAGGCTTTAGTTCCTTCCACAGGCTTGGGAAGTTCTCGTTTATTATTTGTTTGAGTATATTCTCCATTCCATTTTCTTTCTCTTCTCCCTCTGATATACCTATTATTCTTATGTTATTCTTTCTGATGGAGTCAGACAATTCCTGTAGGGCTTTCTCGTTTTTTATTATTTTTGAGTCTCTTTCTTCTTCTCTCTGTTGTGCCTCAAGTTGTTTGTCTTCTATTTCACTAATCCTATCTTCAATCTGGGCTGTTCTGTTAGCTAAGCTTGTTACCTCGTTTTTCAGCTCGTGAATTGAGTTTTTCATTTCTGTTTGATTTGTTTTTATAGTTTCAATTTCCTTGGTAATATATTCTTTGTGTTCATTGAGTTGTTTTCTGATCTCCCTATATTGCCTTTCTGTGTTTTCTTATATATCTCGGAGGATTTTTAAGATTTCTAGTTTAAATTCTCTGTCATTTAGCTCCAAGGCTTCCAATATGTTAAGTCTTTTCTCCATAGATTTTTCCACATCTATTTGTGTTACCTCTCTTTCTTTTGTATCCATAATATTCGATTTCCTCTTTCTTATCGGCATCTGAGGGTGGTCTTATTGATAGCACTAATTAGAATTAATAAAGAGTAAAAAGAAAAAAAAAAAAGGGTAAAACACCCCACAAAAAAAAAACAGTAATAATTTATTATTTCCCCCTTTTTTCTCTCTTCTCTTTCCCTCCTCTCCCCTCCTCAGGGAAATATCGTGCCTATAATGGAGGGCCTGATTTGGGGTGAAGAGTTCAAGGGGCAAAAAAAAGGGAGTAGGGACCTACTAAATGCAAAAAAAAAAAAAAAAAAAAGGAAGAAAATCTTAGACAAGCATAAGATGATTTGCTTGTAAGTGATGGTCAACTAAGAGATATAATGAGA
This sequence comes from Saccopteryx bilineata, assembly GCF_036850765.1. Lineage (NCBI taxonomy): Eukaryota > Metazoa > Chordata > Mammalia > Chiroptera > Emballonuridae > Saccopteryx > Saccopteryx bilineata. The sequence continues at coordinate 59,518,539 of NC_089495.1, read as the reverse complement.
GGGATAAGAGGGAATCAGAAAAAAGGACCAAAAAAGAATAATAAAGAAGAAAAAATAAAAATAATAAGTAAAAATCTGTTGTATTAAGTGGAGCGAAGACTAAATACAATGGAGACCTTGGGTTGGGAGGACCCAAAATGCCACAAAAATAAACAAACAAGAGAGAAAAAAAATAAAAACAAAAGCAAAAAAGAAAAATAAAACCAAAAAAAAGCCTTGAGTCCCAAATTAACTAATTTGTTCGTGATTGAGGATTATATGGGAGGAAAGTAAAATGAGAAAAGAAAAAACGAATAGAAAGGAAAAAATAAGAAAAAGAGAAAAATGAAGGAAGAAATAAAATAGGAGAAAAAAAACAAAATAAAGCAAGACAAAAAAAAAACAAAAGAGGAGAGAGTGAGAGTTAAGTGTTTTGGAGTATTACCTTAAAGGAGGGTGAGGATGAAGAAGAAAAATAAAATGCAACACTCATGGGTAGTGTAGTTCAAGAAAGGGGAAGCATAAGATGGGCAGAGAATAGAAGGACCGAGGTGGAGGAAATAAAGGCAAAAAGATAGAAGAAACAAGCAACAACAACAACAAAAAAAAAAAATTAGTGGATCGAGTTGTAAAGTCTGTGGGTTTTTCTTGATTTTGAGAGGTTAACTTCTTCCTTTTTCTTTTCTCTCCCTCTTCCTAGTCGGTGACTCTGTACCCCAGGCTCTGTCCCTGTGTCACTCTTAGTTAGGGATTTGCAGTTGATGGGATTCTATGGCAATGTCATATAATTGGCTTTAGTCTTGCTGGAAGTAAAGGCTTGTTGGCGTTTGCAGGGTCCAACAATGAGAGAGTTTGCTTTCCTGGATTCTCTCTCCTAGTCCCCCCTTTCTGAATTAGCAGCCTGGTGATCCAGCTATAAGGCTGCAACTGCTTCTGCCTGGGGAGTAAGAGGCTCAAAGAGCTGGGAAATCCCCACTCTATCCCCACTCAGTGCAAGGCTTTGGGAAAGGCTCTGAGAGTCAGGGCCTCCAGCGTAATCAGGCGGGGGTGGGAGTCAATTGTTGTCAAGGTGACTGTTCAGCGCCTATTATTTAGTTGGACCTCTCAACCCAGGCTTTCCACACTTTGTAGCCTGTTTTTGCAGGGAAGAAGAGGCACTAGTCTCTGCTTACGACTAGTGTAGTATAGACCTTATTATCTGCCAAGTCCTTCTTGTTAGCGTTTATCCCTGAATATGGAGGCTCTATCAATCAGAAGTTGCCCCCGCCCCTTTAGCGAGAGGCACTAAAAAATATCACGCCTCTTGTCTTGGATCGCTTAACTGAGAGAGATCTTATCAATTAGAACCGAGGGTGCGCAGATTTTATGGGTTAAGCTAATTTCAGTGATTGGGTCGCAGCTGTGTTTCAGAAGGTATTTTAGGCTGCCTGCGCGCACCCCTCCCCCAACGCTTGATTGTTAGCTTGAATGGCTGGGTGAGGTGCCCCGCCCACGGAGAGAATCTCCCAAGCCTCTCCCGCTCGCCCCGCCGCTGGCGGCTGGACCGCACCAGGCGCAGGATAATGGAGGCCCCTGGGAGTGCGGGCCAGTAGGGCACCCTGGGCGCGTGGAATGCCCAAGGCACGCGCGCGAATGGGGCGCTCCGGGCACCGGTGGCCGGCGACCCCCACTCGCAGTGTGCGGGCCGCTGGGAACGTCAGCAGTGCTCAACCGGACCGGGCGCGCGCGCGGCGGCTCGTGGCGGCCGCTCGCGGTGGCGGTTCCGCGGGGGTTCACGGCAGTTCGCGGGCTCGCGGCCGCGAGCGGCGGCTTGCGGTTCACAAGTATATGGGCTGACTCACCGCGGGCGCACTCCCTGGCGGCTTGAATGAGCGTCGCTGTGGTAGCTTCCTCCACACCCTCGTCTCTCAGATTCAAGTGATAACAGTCCTTTTGCTTTCAGTTTGTGTGGAACTCCGGAATGCTCCGAGGATAAATTTTTCTGTTTCTAGTTGATAAATTTGTTGTGATTTAGGGGAGAGCTGTCGGACGCGCTTCTCACGGCGCCATTTCCGTGACGTCACTCTCATTTTATTCTTGACCCAAATTTTTTCCTTATTTGCTTTTTGTGGGTTCATACGCTCTTTTTTTTTTCTTTTTTCTTTTTTTTTTTTCCTTTTTTTTTTTTTTTCTTTTTTTCTTTTTTGCCCCTTTATTACTTTTCCCCAATTCAGGCCCTCCATCACAGGCATTGTTTGTTATAACTCACAGTCCACCACAAGATTTTCTCAAGAAAGAGGGGAGAGGAGAGGAGAGGAAAAAAGGAGGGGGGGAATAATTTTCTTTTTTTAAAAATTTTTATTTTATTTTATTTTTCTTTATTTCATTATTAATTTTTTTAAAAAAAAAAACAACTCTTTTCGATTTTTTATTTTTTTTATTTTTTTTAACTTTTTATTCTTTATTAAATCTCATTAATACTATCAACAAAACCACCCTCAGATGCCATTGAGGAAGAGAAAATCGAATATCATGGATACAAAAGAAAGAGAGGTAACACAGCTAGATGAGGAAAAATCTATGGAGAAAAAATTTAATATATTGGAAACCTTGGAGCTAAATGACAGAGAATTCAAGATAGAAATACTAAAAATCCTCCGAGATATACAAGAAAACACAGAAAGGCAATATAGGGAGCTCAGAAAACAACTCAATGAACACAAAGAATATATGTCCAAGGAAATTGAAACTATAAAAACAAATCAAACAGAGATGAAAAACTCAATTCACGAGCTGAAAAACGAAGTAACAAGCTTAGCTAATAGAACAGGTCAGATAGAAGAGAGGATTAGTGAAATAGAAGACAAGCAACTTGAGGCACAACAGAGAGAAGAAGAAAGAGACTCAAAAATTAAAAAAAATGAGATAGCCCTACAAGAATTATCTGACTCCATCAAAAAGAATAACATAAGAATAATAGGTATATCAGAGGGAGAAGAGAGAGAAAATGGAATGGAGAACATACTCAAACAAATAATATATGAGAACTTCCCAAGCCTGTGGAAAGAACTAAAGCCTCAAGTTCAAGAAGCAAACAGAACTCCAAGTTTTCTTAACCCCAACAAACCTACTCCAAGGCATATCATAATGAAATTGACACAAACCAACAGCAAAGAAAAAATTCTCAAGGCAGCCAGGGAAAAGAAGAATACAACATATAAAGGAAGGCCCATTAGATTATCATCAGATTTCTCAGCAGAAACTCTACAAGCTAGAAGAGAGTGGACCCCAATATTTAAAGTCCTGAAAGAGAGGAACTTTCAGCCACGAATACTATACCCATCAAAGCTATCCTTCAAATACGAAGGAGAAATAAAAACATTCACAGATACAGAAAAGATGAGGGAATTTATCATCAGAAAACCCCCACTCCAGGAATTACTAAAGGGGGTTCTCCAATCAGATACAAAGAACAAAAAAAAAACAGAGCCACAAGTAAAAGCTCCAAGAAGAACACAATAAAACCAAATTTAAACTGTGACAACAACAAAAAGAAAGGGGGGGAGAAGATGGAGATTAACAGTAGCAAAGGACGATGGAGTGCAAAAGTACTCACAAAATAGTTCGCTACAATGAACAGGGTAGGGACCCTTTTCATTACTCAAAGGTAACCACCATTGAAAAAACCACCACAGAAGCACATGAGATAAAAAAGATAGCAACAGAGGAAAGATGTATGGAATACAACCAAATAAAAACAAAAGATAGAAAAACGAAAGAGAAGGATCAAACAAGACACAAAACTAACAGAAAGCAAGATATAAAATGGCAATAGGGAACTCACAAGTATCAATAATTACACTAAATGTAAATGGATTAAACTCACCAATAAAAAGGCACAGAGTAGCAGAATGGATTAAAAAAGAAAATCCAACTGTATGCTGCCTACAGGAAACTCATCTAAGTAACAAGGATAAAAACAAATTCAAAGTGAAAGGCTGGAAAACAATACTCCAAGCAAATAACATCCAAAAAAAAGCAGGTGTAGCAATACTCATATCGGATAATGCTGACTACAAGACAGGAAAAGTACTCAGAGACAAAAATGGCCATTTCATAATGGCCAAGGGGACACTGAATCAAGAAGACATAACAATTCTTAATATATATGCACCAAACCAAGGAGTACCAAAATATATAAGACAGCTACTTATTGATCTTAAAACAAAAACTGACAAAAATACAATAATACTTGGAGACCTCAATACAACGCTGACGGCTCTAGATCGGTCATCCAAACAGAGAATCAACAAAGACATAGTGGCCTTAAACAAAACACTAGAGCACCTGGATATGATAGACATCTACAGGACATTTCATCCCAAAGTGACTGAGTATACATTTTTCTCCAGTGTACATGGATCATTCTCAAGAATTGACCATATGTTGGGCCACAAAAACAACATCAGCAAATTCAGAAAAATTGAAGTTGTACCAAGCATATTTTCTGATCATAAAGCCTTGAAACTAGAATTCAACTGCAAAAAAGAGGAAAAAAATCCCATAAAAATGTGGAAACTAAACAACATACTTTTATAAAATGAATGGGTCAAAGAAGAAATAAATGCAGAGATCAAAAGATATATACAGACTAATGAAAATGACAATACGACATATCAGAATCTATGGGATGCAGCAAAAGCAGTGATAAGAGGAAAGTTCATATTGCTTCAGGCATATATGAACAAACAAGAGAGAGCCCAAGTGAACCACTTAACTTCCCACCTTAAGGAACTAGAAAAAGAAGAACAAAGACAACCCAAAACCAGCCGAAGAAAGGAAATAATTAAAATCAGAGCAGAAATAAATGAATTAGAGAACAGAAAAACTATAGAAAAAATTAATAGAACAAGGAGCTGGTTCTTTGAAAAGATCAACAAAATTGACAAACCCTTGGCAAGACTTACCAAGGAAAAAAGAGAAAGAACTCATATAAACAAAATCCAAAATGAAAGAGGAGAAATCACCACGGACACTGTAGATATACCAAGAATTATTGTAGAATACTATGAAAAACTTTATGCCACTAAATTCAACAACCTAGAAGAAATGGATAAATTCCTAGAAAAATACAACCTTCCTAGACTGAGTCAAGAAGAAGCAGAAAGCCTAAACAGACCTATCAGTAGAGAAGAAATAGAAAAAACCATTAAAAACCTCCCCAAAAATAAAAGTCCAGGCCCTGACGGCTATACCAGCGAATTTTATCAAACATTCAAAGAAGACTTGGTTCCTATTCTACTCAAAGTCTTCCAAAAAATTGAAGAAGAAGCAATACTTCCAAACACATTTTATGAGGCCAACATAACCCTCATCCCAAAACCAGGCAAGGATGGCACAAAAAAAGAAAACTACAGACCAATATCTCTAATGAATACAGATGCTAAAATACTAAACAAAATACTAGCAAATCGAATACAACAACATATTAAAAAAATAATACATCATGATCAAGTGGGATTCATCCCAGAATCTCAAGGATGGTTCAACATACGTAAAACGGTTAATGTAATACACCATATCAACAAAACAAAGAACAAAAACCACATGATCTTATCAATAGACGCAGAAAAGGCTTTCGATAAAATACAACACAATTTTATGTTTAAGACTCTCAACAAAATGGGTATAGAAGGAAAATATCTCAACATGATAAAGGCCATATATGATAAACCATCAGCTAACATCATATTAAATGGCACTAAACTGAAGGCTTTCCCCCTTAAATCAGGAACAAGACAGGGTTGTCCACTCTCTCCACTCTTATTTAATGTGGTACTAGAGGTTCTCGCCACAGCAATCAGACAAGACAAAGAAATAAAAGGCATCCATATCGGAAAAGAAGAAGTAAAGGTATCACTTTTTGCAGATGATATGATCCTATACATCGAAAACCCCAAAGAATCCACAAAAAGACTACTAGAAACAATAAGCCAATACAGTAAGGTCGCAGGATACAAAATTAACATACAGAAGTCAATAGCCTTTCTATATGCCAACAATGAAACATTTGAGAAGGAACTCAAAAGAATAATCCCCTTCACGATTGCAACAAAAAAAATAAAATACTTAGGAATAAACATAACAAAGAATGTAAAGGACTTATATAATGAAAACTATAAACCATTGTTAAGGGAAATCGAAAAAGATATAATGAGATGGAAGAATATACCTTGTTCTTGGCTAGGAAGAATAAATATAATCAAGATGGCTATATTACCCAAAGCAATATACAAATTTAATGCAATTCCCATCAAACTTCCAATGACATTTTTTAAAGAAATAGAGCAAAAAATCATCAGATTTATATGGAACTATAAAAAACCCCGAATAGCCAAAGCAATCCTAAAGAAAAAGAATGAAGCTGGGGGCATAACAATACCTGACTTCAAACTCTATTATAGGGCCACGACAATCAAAACAGCATGGTATTGGCAGAAAAATAGACACTCAGACCAATGGAACAGAATAGAAAGTCCAGAAATAAAACCACATATATATAGTCAAATAATTTTTCATAAAGGGGCCAACAACACACAATGGAGAAAAGAAAGCCTCTTCAATAAATGGTGCTGGGAAAACTGGAAAGCCACATGCAAAAGAATGAAACTGGACTACAGTCTCTCTCCCTGTACAAAAATTAACTCAAAATGGATCAAAGATCTAAACATAAGACCTGACACAATTAAGTACATAGAAGAAGACATAGGTACTCAACTCATGGACCTGGGTTTTAAAGAGCATTTTATGAATTTGACTCCAATGGCAAGAGAAGTGAAGGCAAAAATTAATGAATGGGACTACATCAGACTAAGAAGTTTTTGCTCAGCAAGAGAAACTGATAACAAAATAAACAGAAAGCCAACTAAATGGGAAATGATATTTTCAAACAACAGCTCAGATAAGGGCCTAATATCCAAAATATACAAAGAACTCATAAAACTCAACAACAAACAAACAAACAATCCAATAAAAAAATGGGAAGAGGATATGAATAGACACTTCTCCCAGGAAGAAATACAAATGGCCAACAGATATATGAAAAGATGCTCATCTTCTTTAGCTATTAGAGAAATGCAAATCAAAACGGCAATGAGATACCACCTCACACCTGTTCGATTAGCTGTTATTAGCAAGTCAGGTAATAGCAAATGTTGGAGAGGCTGTGGAGAAAAAGGAACCCTCATACACTGTTGGTGGGAATGTAAAGTAGTACAACCATTATGGAAGAAAGTATGGTGGTTCCTCAAAAAACTGCAAATAGAACTACCTTATGACCCAGCAATCCCTCTACTGGGTATATATCCCCAAAACTCAGAAACATTGATACGTAAAGACACATGCAGCCCCATGTTTATTGCAGCATTGTTCACAGTGGCCAGGACATGGAAACAACCAAAAAGCCCATCAATAGATGACTGGATAAAGAAGATGTGGCACATATACACTATGGAATACTACTCAGCCATAAGAAATGATGACATTGGAACATTTACAGCAAAATGGTGGGATCTTGATAACATGATACGAAGCGAAATAAGTAAATCAGAAAAAAACAGGAACTGTATTATTCCATACGTAGGTGGGACATAATACTGAAACTAAGCGACATTGACAAGAGTGTGGTGGTTACGGGGGGGAGGGGGGAATGGGAGAAGGATAGGGGGTGGGGAGGGGCACAAAGAAAACAAGATAGAAGGTGACAGAGGACAATCTGACTTTGGGTGGTGGGTATGCAACATAATTGAACGACAAGATAACCTGGACTTGTTATCCTTGAATATATGTATCCTGATTTATTGATGTCACCCCATTAAAAAAATAAAATTATATATATAAAAAAAAAAAAAAAACATGACCAAAGATAATTTAAACAAATGAAAAATAATTGAATAGTGGCTTTTCAACCTTATACTTATCTGTGAATAGGAAAAATCAACCTCTTGTAGGATAATAAGTATTCCATGCTAATCACTGACTTTGACCCCTCTTCTCAAGGATTTTCTCTGCATCCTGACAATTATCAAATCTTCTGGGCCTTTGGTCTTACCTGCTGGTTGATCAAAAGAGTTGATGACCAGATACTCCTAAATTCTTTCTCAGAAAACTGTGCTCAGGCATAGCTTCTTTCATTTTATTTATACGTATGGTTCTGCTTATCTAATATATGTTGTCCATAATTTAAATAATTTCAACATAGTAAATATTTCTGTTACCCAGAGATACAACTCTTTGTAAATCCTTTTTGTTCTTCTTTTTGCTTTCTGTGTGCTGTCCCCTTGCTTCATAAAAGTCTCTTTTCTTCTTAACCATCAATCTCATCACCAATTTCTCATCATCGACCTCTCAATCACTATAATTTTTAAACAAGAATCAAAAAACAGAGGGCTTATTAAATATATTAATATTACTGATAACCTGAATCAAGAAAAAGATAAATTATATAGAATATATTAATCCCTTTAAGAAATTAAAATTTCACCCTTTTTTCACAAAACTGTTTAACTGCCTCTTTTTAAATAAACAAATATTCCTTAGTGTCAATTCAAGATGCACAGAAATTTTTTTTCCTTTGTTTCCCATTGTATATATTCAATTCTTCAGTTATATTAAGGGGAAATTTTGTGTAGCGTATGTGTGAATTTGTGCATTGCATGAATGCATGTACGAATGTGTGTGCTTGTGAACTGGATTTATTCTCTTACTTAATATTCTGAGCATAACTCTTCTCAGAAAACACTCTCCAAGTTGCAGTAAACCAACTTAAATAACCTATTTTTATAGTGGATACTGCGTATATTAAAGCCTTTTATCTTTATTCTCAATTTAATTTCTCCCCGGTAAGAACATTCTGTTTAATACTCCAAGCACGAGGACACAAGTAGCAATCGGCAATAAAAATGCTTATGCTAACTTCTCCCAAAAAGCCACTTGCACATTTTTTAATGTTTTAATATGTATTAAAAGTATTGATTCTTCCCAGGGGAATAACTACCACATCATGGGCCACCTTTGTTCAGATCAAATAAGACCCATGAACAAAAGGTATTTGTATCCTTTAAAATACGTTTATGTAATTAGCAACTGCACTATTATTACATAGCAACTAAAGCTACCATTATTACATAGTTCTCATTTTAATCACTTGAACAACTGTATGTTTAATTAAATTCTTGAACCAAAGAACAAAAATGACTTTAACTGTCTAAACTTAAGTGAGTCTTTTTAATTTTGTTGCTTAGAAAGACTTCATTGAGTTTAGGGTAAAATTCTTTAGGATTCTCAAATGATTGCTGGAAAAAAAATTAATATCTTGGGCTATGGAGGAGTCAGTCTATATACTTACTCTTCTATTTAAGTTTTCAGCATGGTGAAAAAATTTTGTACTAATTGTAGGCACAAAATGCTATGCTCTACTTGATCTGTTTCAATAGAAGGGTCTCAGAACTACATTGAAGAAGATTTTTAACTGTTTACTGTTTAGATTTTTTTTTTCAAACAACATTTTATAGTATATAAAGTACTTTATTTTATTAAATATTTTTCTTACTTTAGCCTAAGTGACATGAATACATCAAATAATACCTCTTTCACTTTTTTTTAATATCAACCTCTAAATACATATATCTGTAAATCAGGATAATAAAAAATTTATTTTTTCTTTTTTTGTATTTTTCCAAAGCCAGAAACGGGGAGGCAGTCAGACAGACTCCTGCATGCGCCTGACCAGGATCCACTCAGCACGCCCACCAGGGGGCGATGCTCTGCCCATCCAGGGCATCGCTCTGTTGAGACCAGAGCCACTCTAGCACCTGAGGCAGAGGCCACAGAGCCATCCTCAACGCCCGGGCCAACTTTGCTCCAATGGAGCCTCGGCTGCTGGAGGGGAAGAGAGAGACAGAGAGGAAGGAGAGGGGGAGGGGTGGAGAAGCAGATGGGCACTTCTCCTGTGTGCCCTGGTCGGGAATCAAACCCGGGACTCCTGCACGCCAGGCCAATGCTCTACCACTGAGCCAACTGGCCAGGGCCATAAAAAATATTTTTGATTTAAAATTTTTTTTTTAAAGAATACAAATTTGCACTATGTTAAAACCTCTCTTTATTTTTTATTATTTTTTTTTTGGTGGGGGGTGTTGGCTCTACTCTTATTTCAAATACACTGGCTCATAGTATTGATATCGAAAACATAATTTATTGTGTAAAATAAAAATTGGTCAATGTAGAAAAGTGGACAACCAGGAGGTTAAAACTATTGTTACTTTTAAATTGTACATGTAGAAACTCATTATGTATTATGTAGTTTAACCAAAAAAAAAGTTTTGTAGAAATGTCACTGTTATCAAATAATATCTCTTTAAAATTGTTATAAAAATGATTTCTTCATTAGCCATATAGGTATGTAAAACATTGATAGAAGACACTAAAGTAGCACTCTTTGGAAGCCATGAGTTATTTAAAGTGCTATATATAAATTTTGAAATATGCAGTACAAAGTTAATATTTAATAACCATTTTAAAACATGTCACAGACACACAGACATTACTTAAATACAGATATGCTGATTTTAATATTTGCAACATATTATATGACTCAGATGGAACTATAGAAAAGTTATAGTCATTTGAATGCTTCAAAAAATGTACAAATCTCTATTACATTTACTAATTCTTAAAAAATACCATTAAGGCATGTGCTATAGTGACATGTTCTACTACATATTTGTCACTCATGCTTTATGCTCAGTCAAATTTAAAAATAAAATATGTTATTGGAGCATAGATACTCTGAGTCAGACTTTTAAACTATGAAAAATTTAATGTTTTTATTTTCCAAAGCATCTTCACTGCAAAATCTAATAAAAACATTCTCCTTATCACTGCCTACCAAATGACAATTAACTCTGAATACAATTAACATATTACTGTTTTTTGTCTCAGTTTTAGAGACTGGAAATCCAAGATCAAGGTGCTGGACTGACTGATGCTGTTACTGGTGAAGTCTCTCTCTTCCTGGCTTCTTGTGTCCTCACATGATAAAAAGAGAGAAAGAGAAAGAGAGAGAGAGAGAGAGAGAGAGAGATAAGGGGCTCTACTCTTTTAACCTAATTACCTCCCAGTACTCTCGTCACATTGGGGATTAAGACTTTAATGTATAAATGGTAATAAAAAAACAAACAAACTTGACTTTAGGTGGTGAACACACAATACAATACATAGATGATATATTAGAACTGTACACTAAAAACCTACATATTTCTTTTTAACCAATGTCACTTCAATAAATTCAATAGAAGATAAAATAAATTTTATGGGGACACAGTAATCTAGTCCATAGCAAAGCTAGGGTTTGTGTTTTGTTTGTTTGTTTTATTTTTCTTTGTTTCATTTTTTGCAAAGCTGGTACTTGATTGTGACACATTATGGGAAATTGATAGAATTCATTGATAGCTGAAGCAGTCTTTTCACCCCTAACCAGCTCTTCCCCAATATACCCAATATGTGTATATTGTGGGGTTTTTTTTGACAGAGACAAAGTCAGAGAGAGAGACAGAAAAGGACAGACAGACAGGAAGGGACAAAGATGAGAAGCATCAATTCTTTATTCCAGTTATTCATTAATTGCTTTTCATATGTGCCTTGACCAGGAGGCTATAGCAGAGACAGTGACCCCTTATTCAAGCCAGTGATCTTGGGCTTAAACCAGCAACCATGGGGTCATGTCTATGATCCCACACTCAAGCCAGTGACCCCATGCTCAAGCCTGATGGGCCCACGCTCAAGCCAGCAACCTCAAGTTTTCAAATCTAGGTCCCTCACATCCCAGTCTGGCACTCCATCCACTGTGCCACTGCCTGGTCAGGCTGTATTGCATTTTTAAGACATAGTTTTTCATTTCTATTAAAGCCATTAAAAAATGTTACTAGGGCTCTCTTGTAAGGTTACTAAATGCCTGAAATAGGTTTTCAAGCTTATTAGAATAGAGAAGGTTATTCTAATACTTAAGTCTCTCTACCCTATGAACAGTATAAAAATCAAACAGGATGTCAAGAACACATTATAAATTTTATGCTTAATATTATATGTATTTTAGACTCCTGAAAATATACATACTAATTAATGGAACCAAGTAACACACCAAGGAGATCTTTAAAAGCCTATGACAGCCAAATGTTATTGGGACCTCATTAAGATTAAGATTATGCATTAATGACAGTAAGAAATGTTCTCATTGGCAATAGCATGCAATTTCAGTTCTACTAGAAGTAACATACACTTTTAAGGAATTACTTGGGCAACATCTCTTTCCACAAAGTAATTACCTTCTTCTGTTTTGACATGGATGACACTTGTTAATGGCAAAGTCTCAAAGTGTTACAAATGCATAAATCACTGTCAATCACTCTTAATTATGCAGTGTGGGGTATTTTTATACTAACCTCATCATCAAAAAAGTACTTACGTTACTCTGCAAAGAGAGTTATTTGTATGCTATTTGATAAGGAAGTTTTCCATATTGGAAATAATAACATACTTGTGAACATGTGAGTAGACAGTAAAAAAAATACAAAATTTAAAAGATGGTAAAGAAGAGCCTGACCTGTGGTCACACAGTGAATAAAGCATCAACTTGGAATGCTGAGGTTGCCAGTTCAAAACCCTGTACTTGCCTCATCAATGTACATATAGGAGTTGATGCTTCCTGCTTCCTGCTCCTTTCACCCCTTCTAAAAATGAATAAAGTCTTTAAAAAAGAAAGATAGTGAAGAAGACTGAGTTAAGTGTATTTTGAACCTGAGAGTGACACATGTTTGATAATGAGGTGAATTTCAATGATATAGAAAAGCTATATTTAGTCCTGTAGATATCTGAATATGATATTTCATGTGGATGTTATCATATCAGATTCATGTTCACATGTTACCCTGATCCATTACTGTGTATGACCAGACAATAGATTAGCTTATATACACTCTTGACTGGAAACATGGTACAAATACTAAAACATGTATATTGAATTTAAAATGCACTACTGTTATAAGGAGATTACTTTCCTGATTACATTTTAATGAGTTGGTAATTCCCAAATACATACTACTTATTAAAGAGAAAGATTCTTTATACCATTAAAATATAGAAGACACAATGGGACGGATTTAGTCTGTCATTATACACACACACACAGCCCTGAAATTTGGATCTTGAATCCTGACACAGAGGCTTCTTCTCATAAAATGCACTTAACCTCTCCTTTGATACTACTTGTTCTGAATTCTGTCTATAGCCATCTGTCAGTGTGATTGTAGGAGCATGCAATGAAATTCAGTATGCAATGATATTTTTCATCTAATCAACCACCATTTTGCTCTTACATTCCAGAGAAATAGATTGCAGGATTGAAACTTCATTATTTTTCATGCTCTGGTCACGGTATTAGAAGTTTAATGGGCCACAAGTTTGAAGAGCCACCAAAGTCTCCGGGTGGGCAGGGATTCAACCCTGGGTGGTCAGAGGTGGAAGATAGATGGAAAAAGGAGAAACTTAAAGTGGAGATGAGATAATAAGAAGAAAAGGGAAACAGAAAATAGGGACCTCAAGGGAAAAAATATAAAAGCAAAGGAGACAGGAAAAATGTGTATTTTGCACAGTGTGAAAATTTTTCTTTTGTGCTATGAGGTGGAAAATAGAACTTTCACAGTCACAGGCAGTGTTCAGATATAGTGTGTTTGCTATAAGAAAGTTCAAGAAAACTGCTTTTACTGCAAAATTCTGCAGAAACAACAAATAACAACACAGACTTCCATCACCTGAGTGCTTCCTGTGTACTAGATGCTAAAGGCAGCATAAATATATTTTTTTCTAGTTTCCAATTTTGAAACAAAACTATAATTCAGTTGTTTGTGCTCACTTCACAGATAGAAGATCAGAGTATTTAAATGTCTCTACAGAGGATCAGATCATTTAAATGACTTGCCAAAATTACAGAGCACTTGGATAGAAATGTCCAAGATTCCCACTTATACCATTTTGACAGATTTATTTACAATATTCTATATTTGCATTATTGCTGATATCATAAGGCAGCATTTGGTAGTTGCTTTTAGGGCACAGAAT